>NW_005842670.1:362204-365802 GCF_000455745.1 Alligator sinensis | reverse complement strand
GGGGGGGGGGGGGGGGTGTCCTTCAAAGGCTGTAGGATTCCTGACAGTGTTTAACCTCATTTGACTAGTTGTTGCTTTTGACTTAGTACTTGCAGCTGCACAACATATCTGTTGGAAACCATGCTTATGAGAAGAAAGGAGCAGAACACACTGCTATGGCTATATGTCAACAATTCTACAAACGAGGAAGCATCTGCCCTGGAAATGATACCTTTGACATTGACCCAGAAATTGAAACTGGTGAAATTGCTGCTTAATATCTTATTTAAACTCTTAGATTTTAAATTAGTTATCTGTGTTTGTTTATTTGTTCTCTGGCTGTTGAATACTGAAATGGATTTCTAAAGCATATCAAATTTCCCATGGGTGAATCTCTAGGATTTTGAAAAAGGGGTTGCAGATGACATGGTACATCATCACCAATGCAACACATTTTCCTCCAGTTGAGAAATTAGAAGCTTTACTAACATGCTATGGGGCTAGTGCTATATTATTCACCTTAAGATAAAATCAAAAACAAATATAACTATTAGAATGAACACTATTTTGCTAAAATTCATATAAAGTTTAAAAAAAACAAACAAGCAAACAATAGAATCATAGAAAATTAGGGTATCTTTTCAATTTAAGGATATTAAATAAAGCTTTCTAATGCTCCATTGAGTCTTGTGCTGCTCAATAGACTTATAGTTAAGTGTAGTGTACTGGAAAGCAAGAGTATGTAGGTAAGGCTTTTACAATGCAATGTTTTCCAGCTGAAACACTTCCGAATAACCTTTTTCCCCTCATCTCACTTTTTGGCAGTTGTGGGTAAGTGGGCAGATCTTACCAAAATTCAAAGTTTAAAATTAAAGTGGACATTGTTATTGGTGGTGCTGCCTAATTTGAAAACACAGGGAGATTAGTGGTTAGAGTGTTAGTATAGGACTTAAGTTGTTGCTTCAGTTTGTTGCTCTGTCACAAGCTGTGAGAGAAGGAAGAAGGAAGTTCCTTACTCCCAGGAGGCTTTTAAAGATCTTTGCTTAGACCTCTCTATTAGTTTGGGAGGCCTGTGACCATTTGTAACAGGCTAATAGAAGAATCTTGGGTAAGGAAGAAGGAAAAATGATATAAGCCAAAAGTGTTTTGGAAAAAGAAATATACTGCCAGATTTGCAGGACCTGAAGACAAGGGGTTGACGCACACAAATGAAAAGGAAATAGACCTTGCAGACAGATGATGTTTCTTGGTAAACCTAGTATAAAGTGAAACTTACAGTCTTCTGATTGGGGAGAATCGTTTTGCTCACTGAATTTTGTTCCACTGCCTTCAATTGAACATAAATATATAGCAGAAATTATTTTTAAATATACCTGCTTTCCATCTTTCACTGGAGGTCAGACAAGTTCAGAGATCACTGAAAAACAAGTTGGGCGCATTAGGATGGATGTCTGGCTATATCTAAAGACCACAAGGTGATGTTAAGAAGGGTATATGGGAAGGTGTAAAGATCACTTGCACTGCCGTGTCCATGAATGGTTCCAATCCACAGATTTCCAAGTTCTTTGTAAGTCATGAAATACTTGGCCTCTCTTTGTTAGGGACTTGTAAAGAGAACATTTAATAGCAAACACTTAGTTTAGGATCCTCTTGCCGAGGTAAAAATATCTGAAAGTTGGTGAGCTCTGATTATGGAGTGTGATTGTGGACGTTCCAAATTGTTTAAATTTTACCAAAACACTAAGATGGTTGTAGTGTGCATTCAAATGAACACTGCTGGGTTTTTTGGTTTTGTTTGGGGGTTTTTTTTTTGGGGGGAGGGTGTCCTTCAAAGGCTGTAGGATTCCTGACAGTGTTTAACCTCATTTGACTAGTTGTTGCTTTTGACTTAGTACTTGCAGCTGCACAACATATCTGTTGGAAACCATGCTTATGAGAAGAAAGGAGCAGAACACACTGCTATGGCTATATGTCAACAATTCTACAAACGAGGAAGCATCTGCCCTGGAAATGATACCTTTGACATTGACCCAGAAATTGAAACTGGTGAAATTGCTGCTTAATATCTTATTTAAACTCTTAGATTTTAAATTAGTTATCTGTGTTTGTTTATTTGTTCTCTGGCTGTTGAATACTGAAATGGATTTCTAAAGCATATCAAATTTCCCATGGGTGAATCTCTAGGATTTTGAAAAAGGGGTTGCAGATGACATGGTACATCATCACCAATGCAACACATTTTCCTCCAGTTGAGAAATTAGAAGCTTTACTAACATGCTATGGGGCTAGTGCTATATTATTCACCTTAAGATAAAATCAAAAACAAATATAACTATTAGAATGAACACTATTTTGCTAAAATTCATATAAAGTTTAAAAAAAACAAACAAGCAAACAATAGAATCATAGAAAATTAGGGTATTGGACGGGACCTCAGGAGGTCATCTAGTGCAATCCCATGCTCAGGGCAGGACTATCCCCAACTAGATCATCCCAGCCAAGGCTTTGCCTGGCTAGGTCTTTAAAAACCTCCAAAGACAGAAATTCCACCACCTCTCTGGGTAACCTGTTCCAGTGTTTTACTACCCTCCTAGTGACAAAGATTTTCCTAATATCTAACCTAAACTTCCCTTCTTGCAATTTGAGACCACTGCTCCTTGTTTATTTGCCACCACTGAGAATAGTCTAGCTCCCTTCTCTTTGGAACCACCCTTCAGGTAGTTGAAAGCTGCTATTAAATACCCCTTCAGTCTTTTCTTCCCCGCCTTAATATGCCCCGTTCCCTTAGCCTCTCCTCATAAGTCATATGCCCCAGCCCCCTAATCATTTTTGTTGCTCTCCACTGGACTCTCTTCAATTCGTCTACACCTTTTCTATAGTGGGGGGCCCAAAACTGAACACAGTACACCAGATATGGCCACACCAGTCCTGAATAGAGGGGAATAATCACTTCCCTTGATCTGCTGGCAACAGTCCTACTAAAGGAGCCCGCTATGCCATTAGCCTGCTTGGCTACAAGAGCACACTATTGACTCATTTGGTTTACTATCTACTGTAACCCCCAGGTCCTTTTTTTGCAGAGCTGCTGCCCAGCCAGTCAGTCCCCAGCCTGAACCAGTGCATGGGATTGTTCCATCCTAAGTGCAGGACTTTGCACTTGTCCTTATTGAACCTCATGAGATTCCTTTTGGTCCAATCCCACAATTTGTCTAGGTCTCTCTGAATCCTAGCCCTACCTTCCAGTGTATCTGTTACTCTACCCACCTTGGTGTCATGTGCAAACTTGCTGAGGGTGCACTGCATTCCACCTTCCAGGTCATTGATTAAAATATAGTGGCAGTGTGTCCTCAGTCCTATAATCATTATAATGAAATGTACCTAGTTTCATAGTTGGTAGGGTCAGAAGGGACCTGAGCAGATCATCAAGTCTGACCCCCTGCCATGGCAGGAAAAAGTACTGGGGTCAAATGACCCCAGCAAGGTGTTTGTCTAACCTCCTCTTAAAGGCCCCCAGGGTAGGAGCCAGCACCACTTCGCTTGGAAGTTGGTTCCAGGTCCTAGCCGCCCTGACAGTGAAGTAGCGCCTCCTGATGTCTAGTCTGAATCTACCCTCTGCCAG
>NW_005842670.1:358972-360927 GCF_000455745.1 Alligator sinensis | reverse complement strand
TGGTCCCTGCTCAGGAAAATGGAGGCAAAGAAATCATTAAATAGGTTAGCCTTGTCATCTGGTGCGGCAACCAGATTTCCTAGCGTGTCTTGCAGAGGCCCCATGTTACCCGGTACCTGCTTTTTGCCCCCTATGTATTTAAAAAAGGACTTCTTGTTGTCCTTGATCTGGGTAGCTAGTCCCAGTTCCATCCTGACCACCCCCCTGCAGCCCCACATCAAAACTACAAAAGAAAGGATAGTTTGAATAGTAGAACATCAAGACCACTAAAAGGGAGGAGGATTGTTAACAAGGAGTGGAGAGAGATTAATAGGAACCGGGGAGACAATGAGCCATGAATGAGCTCTCTCATCACTGCCTGAATAGCAGTGCTGCTGCCCCTCCCAGGCATCTGATTTTAGGGTGGAGCAGGAATCAAAGTGTGTGTGTGTGGGGGGGTGCAACTACACCACTGCACCTACCCCCCACATCCCCCCCATTTCCACCCTTGAAATTGCCACAGAATGTAAAATGTTCCTCATCTCACAGCTTCTTCAATTTTGTGAACATATGCTCTGTTTTAAAACTTAGTTCAACTCGTCACTTATGAAACACTTTGTTCTGTATTTTAAAACAAACTGATTCTAAAGCTCTTCAGATGAGGAAAGTAACTTTTGGTCTTTTGACAGAACTGTAGGTTTTTTCTGTGGCCCGTCTCTCCATTTTGTGAACCCCGTGTTCATTAATGTATTTCCCCTCATAACTTGCCTGTAAGGTAAGAAAGGAGTAACTGTTAATTAAGTGAATAATGCACTGAGCTGGCATACAGGAAAGGCAGCACTGTTACAAGACTTTTTTCTGACGTGACTGATCCATCTGAGGTATGCAGTTAATAGCAGCATTCACTGTAGTTTTAGGGATAGTTTAGAAAGACGTCCATGGTCTGGTTTGCATAGGGATGATCCTGCTTTGAGTAGGGGCTTGGATTAGATGGCATCCTGAGGTCCCTTCCAGCCCTACTTTTCTACGTTCTGTAATTCTGTGAGCATAATTGTCCTATGGGGGTTGGGGGTAGAATTAAAACCAACACTGAATCTACCCAATTTCATTGTTTGTACTTCTTCTTTAATGGCAGACTGTTTCTATATTGAGCCCATGATGCCCTTGGAAAACAGAACGGTGGGAAAGCATGATTTCAATTTCACTCTGGACTTTCATAGGTGAGGGGGAATACTTGGTTCCTGCACTTGTGTACAAAATATTATTACTGTGAAAAGCTAATACAAAATTGCCTTCCAGACTTGTAACAGTGCAGCTTATGTTTAATCTGAAGGCAATCAATCTCCAGACGGTTCGTCACCATGAACTCCCAGACTGTTATGATTTTACTTTGACTGTAAGTATAAGCTTAGATGTATCTTTATTTATCACTGTGAGAAATAATTGGTATTGATTATTGTAAGTGCAGTGCAGATCCTAAGGAAAAAAAATTGTAAAAAACATCAGGGACCAGAAATCAGCTGTCATTTGATATATGGCTTGGTTATAGGGTCTATAAATATATGGTGGTGGTGGTGGTGGAAGCCACTAGTCACTTACCTGTGTTGGGACATCACAGAGAACAACAAAACAAACTGATTTGCAGCTTTTCAGTATACTTCAAGGATTTAACCTTCCCCTTTTTGGAACAGTTGTGTGCTGATCAGATCTGAGTGGCACTTTAAATGACTGTCACTATTCTTATTCCAACAGACAGAAATGGGAAAATAAGTGATTCATCAGATTTTTACCTTTTTGTTAATCAGTTTTCAAGTTGATATATGAATATTTTATATCATCTTAGATGCATTTCCAAAGCTGCATAATTTCCCTCAGTAGATAGAAATATCTTCCAAATATACTATGACTGATTAGTGGCATAAAATAGATAAATATTTAGTAACTTTGTATGCACACTTGTAACTGTACAAACTCTT
>NW_005842670.1:351314-358941 GCF_000455745.1 Alligator sinensis | reverse complement strand
CCTTTAATAGATACTGTTTGACAATAAAGCTCACAGTGGAAGAATCAAAATAAGTCTAGACAATGATATTGCCATTAGGGAATGTAAAGACTGGCATGTTTCTGGATCAAGTAAGTAGTTAAAACATTTCCAGATGACTCTGAACTGAGTTGTATTTCATTTTTTTCTCTCTGTCCCCTTTCCAACTAAGATGAGGAATTTTCGATAAAGTGATGGTTTCAAATCAGATCTGTGGTTTTATAAATAACCTTTAATTTTCAACATTTAACCTTTTATTTAAAATGCTAGGGCACTAAACATTGTTTTAAAATGTGAGAACAGACAACCAGTGCCAAAACTGAATACTCCTAGTGGAAAATAGGGAAAATTTTAAAAATCATTTATTCCTATAACAAGTGAACAAAACTGAGGAAGCAGACTTGCTTAATTTTGATTTTAAAATTTGGAATGGCTGGAATACTCTTAAAAGATTTTTAAAAATGGTGTATGAATGTGTATGGGAACATATCAGTGACTTGACCCAAAGGTGGAATAATAATATAGTACTCACTAATGGTATTTAGCAAATAGCATATTGAATGCTTATATGGTAAACTTCCTGTGTCTTGTTATTAAGCATGTGGCAGTGAGGTGCTATTGCAACTTAATTCAAAAACTAGAATTTACTAGAGTTGGTAAATATTCTTGTTTGAGACCCAAAGCTTTCCGTAGCATACTGTTTTGTTTATTCCCTTGCCATTAAATGGAATGGTTTGAATAATATCCAGGATTTGAATGTTTTTGTTTTTTCCTCTTGTTATTTTGATTTTAAAGTCTTTGGGAAAATGGAGGGATGGAGAGAAAGGGGAAAGGAATACCAATCTTTTCCTAGTAAAGTGAAGTCCATGGAGGATGAGCAAAAAACCCTGCTAAAATTAAAGGGGTTTGTGTGAGGGCTGCTACTTGCTTAGCTCTAACTACACACTAGATGGCATGCTAGCTCTAAATAGGTCTTGTGCATATACAAAAAGTTGATTGACATCACCTATGTGATGTTGATAACCTAAATTTTCATATATGTAAATTGTTGTTATAATGGACACTAACCATAATTTAGACACAACTCTACTGGGCAGTCTGTAAATAGATCTCAAATTGAAGGCAAATTATACCAGCCATTTCTTAACGGTTCTAAATTTGTATCCATTTGGATTAAGGTACAAAATTTGCAGTACTCTTTTTTTTTTTGTGTATACAAAACATAGTTATTTTGGGGCTGTTCTAGAAAGGACCCTTGTGAGGTCACCTGAATCTTCAGTTCCCTGTTTTGAAGGTCTAAATAGTTTGTCTCTTTTCAAAACTATTGTGATTAACCAGATACAGAGCTCCTTGTCCAAGAAGCCCTTCAAACATAGATCCAATTATTAATAGGTTACTTTTTTGGGAGGTGGGGGGAGGTATGAGTAAAATTAGTATGATTTCTTAGTACTGGAATTTTAATACCATTTGTTCTGATTCTTAATTTAGACATGTGGTTTATAGAAAAGCTGCAGAATATAAGGTATTCAATTAATCCTCTAAGTAGCAAATATAGCTCTGATGCAAAATTTGACTTGTTTAAATCAGTTGAGTCTAAGTATGCATTTCTTAAGGCAAAATTGGTGCCAAAATCATGCCCACTATAATTTATAATGCTTGGCTGTTTTTGTGGAGTTGTTCAAGCAACCATCTGCATTGCTCTGGGAGGGAAGGCTTATCTAGTAGCTGAGCTATTGAAATGGAACTGAACACATGCACTGAAGAATTTCTGTGACTTTTTTTTTTTATTCAGAAAACCCCTGTTGTGCCTCAATTTTTGTAGCTCTAAAACAAGGAACAAATACTTCATGCTCTCGTGAGGCATTGTAGTCACTCCAGCATTATACTGTAGGGTAGTATTGGTAATAAAGATCATACAAAAGGATATTGCAGGCTATTTTGGCTTGTGAGCTTGGAAATGCTTGGTGAGTGAATACAGGAAAGCTTCTAAATGGGAAATGCTACTCACAGCTGAGCAGCAGCATTGGGTAGCTTGTTATAGTAATGCCTGTAATTCCAGAGATATGCTAATCTCCCTCTAAACTTTAATGGAGAAAATGTTGAGAAGTTCTATAGAAAACTAAATTTGATTTAACTACATGCTCTAGACAGAGTTTAACATGTTTTGGCTTGCTTTTTTTTCCCTCCTCAGTACAAAAGAACACTCATTACATGATGATATTTGATGCCTTTGTCATACTGACTTGTTTAGCTTCATTGATTCTCTGCACTCGATCTGTCGCTAAGGGAATTCAGCTCCAAAGGGTGGGTACAGAACTTTCTCAGGAACACTTGCTAGTCTTTTAAACTTTAAAGTTTGATTGTAATCTCTCTCTTTCTTTTTTTTCCTCCTCACATCTCCCCCTTTAGGAATTAGTGCACTTCTTCCTACATTATTATAAGAAAGAAGTCTCTTTTGCTGATCAAATGGAATTTGTCAATGGGTGGTATATCATGATTATTGTTAGTGATGTCTTAACTATTGTTGGATCAACTCTAAAGATGGAAATACAAGCTAAGGTAAGATTTTCACATAGCAGATAGACACAAATAGAGTTTGAAACTTCACCCCAGTTTGAAATGAACATTTTGCAGGGAAAAAACCTTCAAATCTGCAGTGACCAGCTGTTTAGATTTCAGAAATCCAAATATGCATAGACAACTATATCTCTTTCTCTTCATTCTTAAGAAACTAACTTCAAAATGATTTTATAATCACTGCCTGCTCTACTCTGCTCCTTTCCATAGTCCCAACTGTACTGAAGAATAAGGCCTTGGGTTTATAAAGGCAATTTAAAATGTTCCATATGCAATTTTACAACTTCTACAAGTGTTTTGGGGAAGGGGGAAAGAAAGTCCTCCTCAAACACCACTTTCCTGGTATCTGATCTTCCGAAGTAAGGCATCAGCTAGGAGAGCCATCAGTGTCCAAGGCTAGGGACAGAAGTTGTACATAAATTAGTTTAAGTGATCAGAAACTTGTTTAAACCTTTAACAGAACAGAAATTCAGTGCACATAAACTGCCTTCAAAATGGCCCAAACCAGTTTGAGATGAACCTGGTTGAATGTAATACAGTATCAGACTTAACTGATTGAGCTCAAACTGATTTATGTAACTTCTGTCCCAGACCTGCACATCTCTGCTGGTTGCTCCAGTGGCGGGGGCATGGCCAGCCCCAGCAGTAGCTTGGAATGAACTGGCTAGGGAGAAGGTTTAATTTCCCCCTCCCTCCATCCCCATCTCACTGGCATGGACCCTAGCTGGGGTTCACCGGGCACTCCCCGCCATCGTTGCAGTGGCAGGGCTGGGACATGGCCAGAGGCCTGCCAACATGGCCCCTGAGGCAGAGGAGGCAGGGAGGGTGGTTATTTCCCTCTCTGCCCCAGGGGACTGCAGACAGTGGCGGCAAGCGGTGGGATAAGCTCCTTCCTGCCTCTTCTGCCAGATGCTGGAGGGAGTAGGGAATAACCACCCTCCCTGTCCCCTTGCCTAAGGGGACCTGTGAGCTGGCCTCTGGCTGTGCTCCGACCCCTGCCAAAGGAGTGACAAGGAGGCCAGGGCCTTGATGGGACAGCAGCCCCTGATCTGGTGTCTGGGAGCATGAGCTTCTTTCTGGTGGTGGGGCCACAAGCGGGGGTCAAAGCTGCCGCAGACTGCATGGGGCAAGCGGCGGCACCAGGGCTTGGAGGGGGCCATAATCCCCCTAGCACAACTGCTGCTTCTCATCTGAGGCAGCTTTCCTTGCCCCACCCCCACCTGCAGCGTGGGCCCCTGTCGGGAAGAGTTTCGCATTCTGGGACACCATGACAGAGGCTGCTGCCCTTGTTAGGGTCACTCGCTCCCCGCACTGCTCCAGCAGCAGGGGTGGGCTAGAGCCCAGCCAGAATGGCCCCCTTAGGCAGGGGGCAGGGATGGGGGTTATTTCCCCCTCCCTCTGGCGGCTGGCAAAGGGGGCAGGAGGGGGCTTATTCTGCTGCTCCCTCCTTGCAGGGAGTGAGTGGTGGCAGCAGCAGTTGGAGCGAGCAGACCCCTACTGTGGTCCTCCAGAGCAGAGCAGGGATTAAGGCCTAAGGAATCCGTACTGGCTGGCCTCTGGCCCTGCCCTGCAGCTGGAGCAGCGAGGAGGGAGTGACCATGCTTGGGGCTGCAGCCCCTTTCATGGTGTCCTGGAGCATAAGCCTCTTCACAGTGTGTGGGGGGGGGGGCCATGCTGCGGGCAGGGGCAGGGAAAGCTGCCACAGACAAACGGCAGCATTAGGGAAACTTGGGGGGCTATGACCCCCTTTGAGCCCTGGTGCTGCCTCCTGCCCTGTGCAATCCACAACAGCTCTGACCCCTGCTTGTGGCCCCCCTATCAGGATGAGGCTCATGCTACCTGGTCACCAGGAAAGGGGCTGTTCCCCATCAGAACCCTGCCCCCTCACCACTCCAGCAGCAGGGTTGGGCCAGCAGGGCCCCTTAGGTGAGGGGGCAGGGAGGGGAGTTATTCTCCCCTCCCTCTGGTGTCTGGTGGAGGGGGCAGGAGGGAACTTATCCTGCTGCTTCCCCCACGCAAGGAGCGAGTGGCAGTGGTCAGGGCAGGTAGACCCTGCTGTGGTCTCCGGGGGGCAGTGGAGGTAGAGGGGGGTATAACCCCATCCCTGCCTCCTCTGCTTTAGCGGCCATGTTGGCTGGTGTTTAGCCGTGCCCGGCCCCACCACTGCAGCAGCAAGCGAGGAGCACCCGGTGGAACCGGCTGGGGCCCATGCTGGTGGGACAGGGAGGAGGGAACCCCTCCCTGGCCAGTTAACTCCAGGCTATGGCTGGGACTGGTCATGACCCCCAGCCCAGCTTCCCTTCAGCTATGGACTGCTCTAGTGCCCCTGGCTCCTGGCATAAGCCACTGCAGGTATGTGCCTGCATTTCGTGAATGTCTATTCACTTGCAAATTGGTTCAGTCTAGGCAGGTCAGACTAACCTGCAAAGATTGAATCAATTCAGACTCCAGCTTTCTGAATGTCTGTCCCTAGCCCAAGAATACTTGATAGACCACCACCATATGCTCCACAACAGCAATCCTTTACTTGCATCTTCTTCAAGTAAAGGTAACATTGTCCCAGATGTGTGCAGTCTATCCTAACTAGTTTTTACTGTATAATGTGCAACCACTCAAGCCTCTCAAAATAACTCTAGCCATTATTTATTTAATTTATAATCCTTCTTTTGATCTTAAATGCCAAACCTGGAGTTGACGCTCAATTTCCAAAAATATGTCTTTCAAAAAAAAAAAAAAGGTCCTGAAGGATGCATTGACTCACGGGCAGCAAGAGTTGGCCAACAAAGAAATACAAGAATATCCTCAAATATACTCAGTGACACTTTCCTTTAGACTTTGAACAGATGAACTTTTATAACAGGGTTGGGCAGTTATTTTGGCTGGTGGGCCACTTAATTTTGGCTAGTTGTCGAGGACTGCACAGACACAATCTTTCAGAAGATACCATTTTTAACAAATTACGGATAAAAAAACAAATTGTATACTAAAAGTCAAACATCTATTCTAACATATTTTAATTTTATTTTAAAAAATATTTTTGTCCTGATTTATGTGTGTTTGAGTAGCGTGTATAGAGACAATTGCATAACAGCTCAAAATAGTCTTATGCTAGTATATTGCGTGTGTTGGTGGGGGGAGGGGAGTACATGTGTATGGGGGAGAGGTTTGGGGTGGGTGTGGGGGTGCTACCAGTGTGTTAAGTCCCAGCAGCCAGCTGAGGGTGGGGGAAAGGAGGGGAGGGATGGGGCATGTGCAGCAGAGCTCACCTGGGTGGTGTGGTGCAGGTGTGATCACCCTCTCCCTTGCCACCCCAGCCCATGCTGTCCCCATGGTGGTCCCCATGGGGCCAAGCCTTACATGCTCCTGCCTAGGGTAGCCCATGCAGTGTGCCCTGCAATAGCCCCAGCCAGTGCGTATAGCTTCTCAGCGGGGCTCTTCCTGGTGCGGCTACAGCCACCTGGTTACTGCTGCTTCTTATGCCTCCAGCGGCGGCTTCTTCTTCTACTCCTGCTGTGCTTCTCTGGACAGGGGGGAAACTGCAGCCAGGTGCCTCCTGACCCAGTGCACAGGGCTCCCAGCTGCCTTCCACCCACTTGGCCACCCACAGCTGGCTGTTCATTGTGCTGGACCGGCAAAGTGGGTGGGAGGCGGCCGGGAGCTGGAGCTGGAGCCCTGCCCATGGGGCAGAAGCCACCAAGCTGGAGCTTCCCCCTGGCCTGGCTGAGCATGTGACGCAGCTATACATGTGCTCTGGGGTGCAGGGGGGGGCTGGCACTTTAATTAAAGCAGCTCACAGAGCCACTCTAATTAAAGCACCCACAGAGTTGTATGTATTCAGTATCCTGCACTTCAAAATGGCAGCAGGGGCTATTTAACTAAAGCTTGTTTGATGAGCTTTAGTTAAATCACCCTGCTGCCATTTTGAAATGTGGGGATGCTGAATACATGTGATGCAGAGGCTGCTTGAGCGTGCTAATTAGCACGCTCCAGCAGACTCGCAGCAGATTTGATTATTTGCAAAGCAGACCATATGAGGAGAGGCTGAGGGACTTGGGCCTCTTCGGCCTTGAAAAGAGAAGGCTGAGAGGGGACTTGGTAGCAGCTTACCGCTACATCAGGGGAATACGTCAAGGGCTCAGTGAACAACTGTTCACGAGGGCACCCTTGGGGAAAACCAGAAGTAATGGCAACAAACTCCTGGAATACCGCTTCAGGCTCAACTCTAGGAAACAGTTCTTCACAGTCAGGGTGTCCAGACTGCGGAATAAACTGCCCCCAGAGGTGGTGGCATCACCTACCCTGTAAATCTTCAAGAGAAGACTGGATGGTCATCTTGCTGGGGTCACCTGATCCCAGTTGTTTTTTCTGCCTAGTGCAGTGGGGCTGGACCCAATGATCTTGCGAGGTCCCTTCTAGCCTCTAAATCTGTGAATCTATGAATAGTGTCCCCATGCGTGCCTTCACTTTGCCACACTACCTGTTGCCCAGAGTGGTGCAGTAGGAGGAGGTGGAGCCAATGGAAGCAGGGGGAGCCAAGCAGTAGGCCTGTGCAAGTAGGCAGGTATTCGATCTGGATTCAGATCCGGCCGCTTTGGATGTCAGTGATTCGATCCGGAGCTCTGGATTGGTTTGCCACTTCAATCAGGCCAAAGCAGCTCTGAAGCTTCGGAGCCGCCTCGGAGATCCGGCCATAGGGTATAATGGGGAATCAATGAAATATCTATAACTTTGTTGTTTTGTCTCTGATTTGGGTGAAACTTGCAGGGGTGGTAGCCTCTGTGGAGAGCATAAAGCCTGCCAAGTTT
The DNA here is from genome assembly GCF_000455745.1 of Alligator sinensis. Classification (NCBI taxonomy): domain Eukaryota; kingdom Metazoa; phylum Chordata; order Crocodylia; family Alligatoridae; genus Alligator; species Alligator sinensis. Next base: position 351,541 of record NW_005842670.1, on the reverse strand, counting down.
CAAGAAGATAGGTGCAGGGGTTTGGGGGGAACTGCACCTCAAGCTGCTGACAGGCAAAACTCATGACAAAGATGGCCCTGTGTGTGTTAAGGCGCAGCGGGCTGAAAACTGCAGAGGTGGTGGCCCCTGCTATGGCCACAAAGCATGCCAGCTGTGTGTGTGTCTTGCTGGGGGAGTCTGTCTTCTGGGGTCCTGCACCTCAAGCTGCTGACAGGCAAAACTCATGA
>NW_005842670.1:340476-350531 GCF_000455745.1 Alligator sinensis | reverse complement strand
CAAACCACTTTTCAGAGCTGGGCCTATGAACTGCACTTCATCAGCCTCCTAGGTAGTAGGTACAGAAACTCATGGACTCAATATAGATTAGACAGTGGAGTTCTGGCACACTGCCACCTGCCGGACAACTGACACCCCAGGCACCTTTGTACTTTTACCTGCACTGCTACATCCCCCTTTCCCTGCTACCCACCACCCCAGCCTATCTCTCCCCCCTGACACCTCCATTTCCATTTTCACTGACTGGCTTTCTTGCCTGCATTGCGGGCCAGGCCAGCCTCTGGCTTCTTTACTATTCCTTCCATCCAGGACCAACTGCAGGTACTTCCTCAGCCTGACAAAGGGGTTTTCAACCCTAAAGCTGGCATCCTGGGGAGCTAAGCTGAGCTCACCGGGAGCCTCACAACTGCACTGCAACCAGCAAGCATCAGGCATGTCAAAGATGTGACAGGTCTGGGTGTTCCCCAGCCAGGACTTCATGTGTGCGTGCATTAGCTGGAGGTTATGGTGCCTCCTACCCCCACTTTCACCAGGGGATCGTTGGTCCTGGCATTTATGGGGCTGCCGCACCACCAGCAGTCCCACCAGGCCTCCCTACCCTGGCAGGGTGCAGGTTTAGTGGTCATGCCCAGGACGTGGGGCCTCCTCCTTCCCCATAGCCCCAGCTCATACCTCCAAGTTCATCCTGGCAGGGGAATGAGCTCAGCAGGGACATGTTCTTCCCCTGCTGGCTGGTGATGCAGTTAGTGCCCCCTCCGGCTGAGAGTGGGGCATTACTCGGCTTTTAAAAAACTCAAAAAAGGAAATTGGTGCAGACAGAGTGAGGAGGCTGCCACTCAGTCTGGCTGCAGGTGGAGCTTGGGGAACCCCAGAAGTGGGAGGTTCACCTTTAGGAAAACTAGCTGCTTCACCAAAGCAGGATCCAAGCAGGTGCGGTGGGGTGTCACAACATCCCCAGCAATGCTGAACACCCTCTCACTTGGAACACTGGTTGGTGGACAGGACAGGAATTACTGGGAAACCATGGCCAGATCCTGCCACATCTGGCTGCGGTTTGCCCAGTAGGCCAAGGGGTCGCAGTCCAGTGGCTCCACATCCTCAGCGAAGTAGGTAGGCACAGAAGCCTTGGTGCTACCTGCCCAAGGCTGGGGTCTGGTGCGTTTGGACCCTAGCATTGAAGCCATGCCCATGGCCCACATTGGCAGTGGTTGGTGTAGAGGAGATGTGCTGGTGCTGGTGCTGGGAGTGCTGGTGCTGGGAGTGCTGGCACTGGAAAGTGGATCCCCCTCTTCCACATCCCCTCGCCTCTGCACTTCGGCCTCCCTGACTTTGTTGACCAGCACCTGCGTCCAGTGATCGAGGGTTTTGGGGCTGCCAGTACACGTGCTCCCCTTCACCCTCGGGTTGTACATGCCCGCCATCATGTAGACTGTACTGGACTGCAAGGGATCCAGCCGTCTCCTGGTGCCCTCCTTCAGCTGCCTCACCAGTGCCTGCACGTCTGGTGACAGCGGCTTGCCCTAGCCAGGAACATTGATCTCCTGGAACTTCTCCATTTAGTTCTCCAGTTCCCTCACTAGGGGGATCACCTGGCTGAGGATGGTATCGCCAGCGCTAAGGGTCTCAGTGGCCTCAAGGAAGGGCTTGAGGACCACCAAGATCTGGGAGATGGTACCCCAATCAGCTCTGTTCAGGGGGCCATTGATCCCAATCTCCCCAAGCAAGGCCATCTCATGGATGGCCTTCTGTTGCTCAACCAACTTTTCAAGCATCAGGTATATGGAGTTCCACTGAGTCTCCACATCCTGCGTGATTTTGTGCTGGGGGATGCTCAGCTCTGCCTGTTTCTCCCGCAGCATCTTGCCCCCCTTGATGCTGTGGTGGAAGCAGCTTGCTACCTTCCTGCATTTCGAAATCAGCTGGTTTGTAGCAGTAGTGGTGGCAGCCCTGTCCCCCTCCAAGGCATCCCTCACTATTAGGTGCCGCCTTTGTGCCATACAGCAGATGCCAACAAAGTTGGCATCACGGACAGCCTTCACTATATTGGCCCCATTGTCGGTGACCATGAACCCGCGGGTGAGCTCGGCTGCCCAACGAGCCATCCCTGCATCATATGGTTCATGGCCCCGATGATCTCCCTTGCCGTCTGAGACTCATCCAGCACCTCGACTTGCAGTAGAGCCCACCGATGGGCTGACTGATCACACTAGTGCCCCATGAGGGAGAGGTAGGCATGATCGCTGTTCCAGATATTGGAGGTGAAGTGCAAGGCTACCTGTGGCGCTGCCTTGTGCAGCTCCTCCCTCGAGTACTCCCTGCATACCTCATACAGGGAGGTCACCACCATCCTGCTAAAGGTGGTGCGTGTGAGTACTTTGTAAAATGGGGCCAGAAGTGCTATGAACCACCTGAACCCTGGCCACTCAACTAGGGAGAAAGGCTGGCTATCCAGAGCAAGTATCTCCCCAATGCTGTGGGTGATCTCACTTGGCTTGGGAACGCGCCCCCCTTTCTGTCCATCTTTCCCCCACTGGTCCAGGGTGGCCTGCGTCTGCTTTGGGGGGAAGGGAGCTTTGGAGCGAGAGTGTGTCTTTTGGCACACTCGCACTGGTGCCAGGCTGAGCAGGAAGAAGGGCAAGAGGGTGCAGCCTCCTCGAATGCAGCAGCATTGATGTGGTGGAAAAGTGTCTCTCATCCTTGCCAAGGGTCATGTGCCTTTGGCAGTGCTGGCAGATGGCAAATCTGGGATCATCTGCCAGCTCAAAATGCTCCCACACTACATTACTCTCCCGCTTCTGGGTTTAGGCTGAGGATCCTGCCTTATCCCACCCCTCGGCTGAGACTCAACAGCAGGAGGAGCTGCCTCAGCTGAGCCACTTGCCTCCACAACTTTCAGCCTCCTCTAGGATACCTGGGTCTAGGAGAAATTTGAGGGGTGTGGAACACAAACTTTGATTCCCCCTCAGTCCCCAGAATTGCTTGAGCCAACGCGCTCCGCATCCCTGGTTCCAGCTCCAGCTCCTCCTCTGGCAGTGAGAGGCTCACGCTGAGAGATGACATTGGGGTGGAGGAGACAGTGATTCCCCTGCTGGTGCCTACTTCTGGACTGAGGGGAGGTGATGCAAGTGCAGGGATGTTGGGTACAGACACTGCTCCCGCCTCCTTGCTTCCACTGGCAGCACTGATGTCATGGCTGCTTGGGAAGAGAATGGGTCTGTGTTTGCGGGTGGGGGGGCTTGCAGCTCTAGCTCTCCCCCTACCCCCTCTCCCTCCCCTGCCAGAAGACCTGGCACCTGCCTTTCCAGCACGCTTCATATTGAGCTTTCCTGTGCTGCAAAAGGTCTCTGTGTGTGTGTCAGTCCTTTTGTATTGTGTGTTTTATTCCCTCTGTTGCGTGCGTGCACTGGCCTCTTCTTTGATTGTTTGCTTCAGTGTTAAGAGTATGTAAAAATTGCGTGCTGTCTGTCTTCTCCTATGAATACCTGATTTTTTTTTTTAATTTCTATTGTGTATGTGTGTGCATGCATGTGTGCAATCTGTGTGCCTCCTTGCACAGTGATGGATCACGCTGGCGGGGAAAACACAGCTTTCTTTTTTCAAAGCTTGCAAAAAAAAAAAGGGGCAAATATAAATTGAAAGAAATGAACTCAATAGTAATAGTAATTGAATAGCTAAGCTAAGCTAAGCTAAATCCTACCCAATCCTTTCTAACTACAAAAAGAAGCAGGCAAGTTCAACTACTGAGTAAAGCAAGCAAGCTGAGATGCCTGAGTCTGACGGCTCCATACTCACGCAGTCCCCGAGAGGGAACTAGCAAAAGGCACAGCATGCCTCCAAACAGAGGCTTTTATGCTATTTCTAGGTCCACCCCACAGACACTGTCATTGGAAAGGCAGCCAGAGAGAAATCCTTCTCACTGGCCACCTACACATGTCAGTCTTCCACCCGGCTCCCCCTCCCCCCCTTCCCCCTCTCTCTTCTAACTTTCACTTTCAGTGTCCAAAGCATCCGAAGCATTTCCGAAGCACTTCAGAAGCTCCAAACCTCTTTGCATGGCTTAAATGAGCCTGTGCTTCACTCTGGGCATGCTGCTTTGGACGCCAAAATGTCTGAAGCAGCCCCGGATTCAAAGCGCGATCCAAAGCCTCAGACAGCCCTACCAAGCAGTACCCAGGCAATTAGCTGCACCAGGAACAGCCCTGCCAGGAAGCTGTGCATGCTAACTGGGGCTGGGGCTGACAGTGGGCGTGGATGGGAATGCAGTATGGGCTGCCCTGGGGAGAAGCAGGTGAGGCTTGGCCCCATGTGGAGCACTGTGTGCACAGCTGTAGACTAGATACAAACAATTGCGGGTGCTCATCTGCAGGCCAGGTCCAGTCATTTGGTAGCCAGATTTTGTCCACCCCTATTTTATAAAATGCCTTTGAAGTCAACAGACTTTGAATTTAAGTGCTAAAAGGAAGCTTTTGGAAATCTACCTGGTATCAGTTTACAGGGAGATAAGTTCAGCTTAGCTTTAAAAAATAAATTAAAAAAACCCAAGAAAAAACAAAACCCAAGGAGATCCATTGGTCATGTCCTGGCAAAATCCAGGTCTAAGAACAAGGCTAGAGTGAAATCTTATGAGTATCCAAGTGCAAGTAAAATGAGGATGGTGAGGCCTTAATAGTTTCTAAGATCTGCATATAAAATTCAATCAGTTTACAAGTAAGGGCCTGCAGGCCAAGCCCTATGAGGAGAGATTAGAGAACCTGGACCTTTTCAGCCTCCGCAAGAGAAGGTTGACCTTGTGAGGTGACCTTGTGGCTGCCTATAAGTTCATCACGGGGGCACAGAAGGGAATTGGTGAGGTTTTATTCACCAAGGCGCCCCCGGGGGTTACAAGAAATAATGGCTACAAGCTAGCAGAGAGCAGATTTAGACTGGACATTAGGAAGAACTTCTTCACAGTTCGAGTGGCCAAGGTCTGGAACGGGCTCCCAAGGGAGGAGGTGCTCTCCCCTACCCTGGGGGTCTTCAAGAGGAGGTTAGATAAGCATCTAGCTGGGGTCATCTAGACCCAGCACTCTTCCCTGCCTATGCAGGGGGTCGGACTCGATGATCTATTGAGGTCCCTTCCAACCCTAACATCTATGAATCTATGAATAAGTAGAGGCAACTTCTCATTGTAAGCCTTGCAGATCAGGTCTGAGATCTAAATCTCTTCCTTATTGCACGTCAGTTTGAAAGTTCTGCCAGCCAAATAATTCTATGCTACCTTTTATGTTAAATTTGTGCAAATGTAACAGTGCAAGTTAATAAATGAAGCTGACGCACAAAAAAGAATGCAGTATCACCCACTTGTATTTTTTTTTTATTCCTGACATACCTGCTACAAAAGCAATAACATCTTGTCAGCAAGTGAGCGGATGTGATCTTTGATCAGAAAAAAATGAGTGCCAGTTTTGCATGGTTTCTTTAGCTCTGCAGTTAAAGGAGACATGGGTTAGTAAATGCCTTGCCCTTGAATGAATATAGGGCAACTTATGGGTATTACTAGAATGGAAAAACTAGTGAAGAACAAATTAATGAAGTTCTGTGATAGTAAGCAACTAAATTTGGATATCCTTTTTCTTGGTGACTTCCTGGAACTCTGGTAATCTCTCAGCATTACTTGTTCATTAGACCTGGTTTCTCTTGTTATGCATTTGTTTAATGCATTGTTATAGCAATACAGGACTGGAAAAACCATCTGCGTTCCCTGATATTGCAGTCACTACATGTCCTTTTCATAAGGTGATCAAGTTCCATCTTTGTTTTCCCAGATTACCCAGTACTGGAAGGTTGTTTGAGAACATCCCTGTTCTGAAGCTGAACTTCTGGTTTAAATGTTTGCAACCAGTTCATACACAGTGCTTGTCCAAACATTGTCCTTTACTTTAAATAGATAATCTCCTTCCCTGCTGCTTGGTGAGCAATCAGCCTTTGTTTTGCTAGGCTGTAAAGCTAAGCTTTTCTTGCCTTCTCTTGCAAGACAAGCTCTCCATTCCCTTGGTCTTTCCTACTAGCTTTATCTGCACCTGTTTGTTTCCTATCATCTCTTAAACATGGATGACCATAAATGAACACGTTTCTAAAACAGGTCCCTACAGTGCCTTATATAATGACATTAATACTTCTTTCTCTGAACCAAGAATGCTCCTCCTGGTATAGCCAATGGTTGTATTTACCACATGCATCACTGGCTCAGTCATCCTGTGATCATCTTATGCATCCAAATCTCTTTTTCCGTCTCTTCTAACTGGTGAGACCCCTGCTTTCAGCAGAAATTCTTCTTTCCCATATGCTGTTCTTGCACTTTGTACTATTACTAAATTAGTACTGATGTTGTATTTCTCCAGTTCTCAGTCATCCTTTTTTTTGCGTAAGATATTACAGTCATCCAAACAACAAACTCCAACTTTGTCATTCATTCACAGATTTCATTAGCACATTTTATTTTGTCTAAGTCATGACAGAAAATAATTAAACTTTTGTCTCCGGGCTGATTCTTGAACATCATTGGCAATCTTTACCTTTTAAAAACTACCTATAGCTGTCTTTTTTCCTTTAGTTAATCCTTAAGCCACCTTTAAAATGTTTACATATAATCTGTATCTCCTGAAGTTTAACTAAAAAAAAATATAATCCTTTATCAAATGCCTTACAGATATTCAATCTGTTTTGGATCTACTGCATTTCCATTGCCTAAAAAAATCAATTATTCACCAGACAGAGAGATTATGCTAGACTAATATATGGATGATTGCCAGGGATCCTGGTTTTTCTGTTTAAAAATCACAAATTCTCTCATTTAAAAACCCTAAAATCTGTGATTAAAATGAAATGCCTCTAATGTGTATCAATTGAACACAATGTTTTATTGATATATTTACTATTTTAAAGCAATTTGGAAGCTTACAAGTGTCTCAATCATTATAGGTACCTCATTCCAAAGCCACAGCCCCCAATCCCTGCTTTTGCCCCCAACCCCCCTGCTGGAGGGGGGCCCCAGCTGCCAGGGATATGGGGCCAGGGGCCCCAGTCCACAGCCCCCTGCAGAGCTCTTTGCAAAAGTGGAAACTCCATGCGTTTCTCCCTTAAAATGAAAAATCCATGTTTTTCACAGTTAAAAAGGAAAATCTGTTTTTGGGGGGTTTTTTGTTTTGTTTTTTCCTGTTTTTCCATGGGAAATGGAAAACCTGGATCCCTGATGATAGCCCATATTGCATGTTAGCCTACTTACATCCATGTTTTAAATTATTTCATTTTTCAAAATTTTGTTCCAAATCCTTGTGTGCTATTAGGCTAGAGCCTAGTAGGCCTCTACTTGTTGAGATCATTTTTATTCCTTATTCAATAAAGCATTATGTTAGCTATTTTCCAGTCAGCCAGAACTTTCCCCACCCCCAATTTTGTTTTTTATTACAGAACTGCTACTGGACCACTAGTCTTATGTGCAGGGTTCAGAGAGCCTATATGGGCTCCTAGCTTGAGCTTGAGCAGTAAGCTCTTGAGAGTTTTGCTTCTCCATCAGATGTGGTCTTGTTCTCATTAGCTATCCTTTCTCTGCCTTAGATTCTATATCATTGCTATTCTGGAAAACAAGCAAAAAATTCACTTTACATTTGGGCCCTGCTTCAATTTATCTTTATTTTTGACTGTCCTCACGCCATAGTAGACCTACTGCAGTGGTCTCCAACCTTTTTAAGTAGGAGATTACCTGTGGCATTTAAAAGCAACCCAAGATCTACCATACACCACTGCCCCCCGCCACCCCTGCCCAGCAGGTAAGTCTGTGCGGAGGGAAGTGGGGGGCAGATCGAGGCAGAGGGAGAAAAAATTATTTGGGGTACACCTCCACAGCAAACAAGTCCCACCTGACTGGGGCCCCATTCAACTTACCCATGTTCCTGCCTCTGCAGCACTGTCCCTCACCATGGGGGGCCTCGATCTAGCCCCCGCCCCTTCCCTTCCCTACAGACTGACCTGCTAGGCTGGGGCATGCGTGTTCATGCACATGGGCACTCAGCCCCCCCACCCCAGCCTTGAATCAACTCCAAGAGGGTCTGAGATCTACCGCAAGAGGCTCCAAGATCTACCGGTAGATTGAGATCTGCTGGTTGGCGACCACTGACCTACTCCTTCTTTGTCTCCATCTGTATTCACATTGCTGAAAAGTCTTTTTGATGTGTAAATTTTCTTTCTATGGTTTAACTCCGCTTTAACAGTTTTGAACATAGATATATCAAGTTAGCGGTATCAAGTAGATGAAATTTACTCCAGGTTCTTTTTTTCCTTCTCCTGGCATTTAGCTTATGAAACATAAGCTTGTAAGATTCCACACACTAATCAAAACTGGCTTCCAATGAGAACCTTTTTCTCAGCTGATATTTGCAGTAGTGGCCTAACAGTGCAAGAGGAAAACTTTTTCTACCAAACAATGCAGGTTTAATAATTGGTTCTTTTCTGTTTTTATTAGAGTCTGACAAGTTATGATGTCTGCAGCATACTTCTTGGAACGTCCACCATGCTTGTGTGGCTTGGAGTAATTCGTTACCTAGGTTTCTTTCAGAAGTATAATGTAAGGATCTCCTGGGACCTTCGTGCTGTTGGTATTTATTTTGTTTGTTGTTACCACATGGCTGTAACAAATGCCTGGGTGGATTCTAACTGTTAACATTGTTTTCTTCAGCTCCTTATTCTGACGCTGCGTGCAGCATTGCCCAATGTCATTAGATTTTGCTGTTGTGCTGCTATGATCTATCTGGGCTATTGTTTCTGTGGATGGATTGTACTGGGACCTTATCACGCTAAGGTAATGGAAAACATCTTTGAGAAAGAATCAGATGAACAACAAAATTCTAAATAAGAGTGTCAAATTATTAGCATACCTCCGTGTAAAAATTCCAAGACTTTTTTATATAAGAAAACTGTATAAGAATTTGAAATACTGCTGTTATAACCTGAGAGTTCACAAACTGATATTTTGATCACTTTTCTCTCCTCCGTTATGGAAGTCCTGAGTCAGAGAAACGTGGTTCAACTGACTAGTAATCACATGCTTAGGCTTCCTATGCACTGTTCTGAGAAATAACTTGATATTGCACAAGACTGATTTTTAGACTCCACAAATCTAAAGGGAATTCTTATTCCTTTTAAACGGACACCTAAGTGAGCGTGTCTGCTCTTCAGATATACCTGTAAACCCTAGCAAAACAACTAATCTTCTTCATGTGTTGCCCAGGTATATTCTACCAGTGTTACCACCACTGCATGCTGTCATACACAGGTCTGCACCCAGGTACATAAGGGGACCTAAGATAGCCATATTCAGTGGCTGTTCAGTCTATTTAAAACCAATAAACCTGTAAAGTATAGAATTACCAGACGAGAACTAATGTTCTCATGTTTTGGTTCCCCTTTTTTTCTAGTTCCGTTCTCTGAACATGGTTTCAGAATGCCTCTTCTCACTGATAAATGGAGATGATATGTTTGCTACATTTGCAAGAATGCAACAGAAAAGTTACTTGGTTTGGTTATTTAGTCGGATCTACCTCTACTCCTTCATCAGCCTGTTCATCTATATGGTGCTAAGTCTCTTCATTGCACTGATTACAGATACATATGAAACAATTAAGGTAGGCACTGATTTTTCCCCCTGCCTCCTGCTCCCTTCACTCCCAAACCAGAATAAAAATGCCTGAATGTTGTAAATTGACATCACAAAATTCAATAAAAGTGGTATTCTGGGTTTATTGTCTGAAATGAGGCATCTTGTACTATTTTTCAGGTAAATAAAAATGTCTGCTGTGTATTCCTATACACATACTAGTAATGTGCTTAGCACTGGATTAACTTGAAGTCCTGCTTACATGAAGATAATGATACAACTAGCAGTTGAAGTTGTAAGATAAACACATCTTGAGCTTTTCCACCTAAACTATAATGCAGCTTTCAGGAGTGTTATTTTATGCCAGAAGTCACTTTGTCTATTCTAGCAATCTGGTCCAAACTTCTGATAAATTTTCAGCAGG
>NW_005842670.1:325027-340445 GCF_000455745.1 Alligator sinensis | reverse complement strand
TACTGAGGCAGGTGAAACAATGTAAAGGCAACCCCCACTTAGCACTCTTAATTGATTCCTGAAAAACGAAGCAAGTGAAACCGAAAGTATTTAACAATCCAAGATGGCAACCGCAGGTGTTTTTAATGACCCAAAATGACAACTACGAGCATTGTAATGAAACTCGGTGAGTGCTAAGTAAAATCAGGCACCAATTTAGAATGAGTGGTATAGTGAAATAGTACTAAGCGAAAGAGCGTTAAGCGGGAGTTGCCTGTATTGTAATCTAGACCATAAACTCCCAATCTATTTTCATGTCCCAGATTCTACATTTAACTTGCGCTACTCTACAGTGGCTACTGTGTTTTAGAATGTCCCACCACTTCCCTGAAAGAATTGTGCTCCAAATTTGGGTGGGGATAGACTTTGAGTCAAAGTCTTTGACTTAAGTAAAAGTAAATAAACCACGAAGTTGATTTGTTGTCTGTTAGTGCAATTAAGAAAAAACTGACTGAATCTCTATAGCATTACCAGCAAGATGGCTTTCCAGAGACAGAACTTCACACATTTATGTCGCAGTGTAAAGATCTACCAAACTCTGGCAGGTACAGGTTAGAAGAGGAGAACCCCATGTCTATCTTCTGTTGTTGTAAACGGTAGGTATCTGGCATGGTCTGCAGGCACTTCTAATAAATATGTAGCAATATAGCAATCTTACTGGAATGCTGAATACCAGAAATTCTTGCTTTAAGAAACGAAACATTTGTGCTTGATACTTAAATGTGGTACTTTATTTTGAATAATCTCTTTCCAAGGAGAGAAAATGAGCTTAGAATTACTCTAACTTCTTATTGCAAGATATCTTGACACATGCAAACTTAACCTGTGCCTTTGTTTCCTAAATGATCGACAAAAATATCTATTTTCTCTGAACGGTTTAAGTAAAATCTTCATTGCCACATTGTTATAATGTGTTGTCCTATTCAACTGGCTTATTTAGGAAACAGCCTTTTTCAGTAAGCTATACTACCCTAAGGCTGCCTATAGACATGCTGGTTCACATTCTAATTAGAATGCTCCAGCATCGCCTCACTGTCACATGTGTTAAGCCCCCCAACATTTTTAAATGGCCGCACAGGCCTTTTAACTAAAGCTCATTGAATGAACTTTAATTAAAGTGCCCCCACGGCCATTTTAAAACACGAGGGGACTTAATACGTATGACAGTGAGACATTTTAATTAGAGAGATTGTTGGAGAACTGCTCTAATTAAAACAGCCCCTCCCCACCCCCAAGCACGCGTGTAGGCACTGTAAGGACTTTTTTACACATGCAAGCGCCACAGTGCCAGGTGCTTTGAAAAGTGGCCGGTACTGTGATGCTTGTAGTTGTATAAGTGGCAAAATGCATGTCAGCACCGAGAAAATGGTGGAAGCACACTTATGAACTAAAACACATCAGAGGTGCTTTAGTTCACTGTGCTGTACCGCTTTGAAAGACAGCAGTGAGGCATGGAGAAGGCAGAGTTCAGCTTGTAGCTGTAGCCTGCCTGTGCCACATTCAAAGATTTGGGGGCCATGGGTCCCCCTTGGCTGCCCAGTGCTGCGCCCCTGGTAAAGCCGCCGGGCTCTTCCCAGGGACGATGCGGGATGGACACAGGGATCCTGCCAGCTCCATCTTCTCCAGCCTGGCGGTACAACCAAGGCAATGCGGGCCAGGGGCAATGAATTTACAGGGGCCACTGGCACTGAACAACAACTCTGGGCGTGGGGGAAGGGACAGGCGCAGTGGGCCCCAGCCTCAATCCTGGGCCTGGCTCTCCTCCCATCCCTGCCTGGTCCCAGCCCCATTTCCCGCCCCTTCCCCTTCCCCTTCCCCCTATCCCCGCAGACTTTCCTGGAGGGGGTGGTGCATGCACGCATGTGCGTGCACATTCAGCCCTCCCTACCCCCCCCCATTTTTTTTTCTCCCTCCGCCTATGCCACCCACTCCACCTGTCTCCGAGTTCATCTGCCACACCTGTGTTGCAGGACACAAGAGTATATGTAAAAATGCCCTAAATGACCATGGCCAACATTTAAGAAAAAAGTAGCTTTCCAATAGTATATAATTCACAATGCTGTTGCAACATGCTGCACAATGCTCTTGCAACATTTACCATCATTAACTAGCTTCACTTGGTGAAAGTTGACTATTTCAGTTGTTCAAGATTTTAAGAACATCAGGATTACTATGAAACACACATTTGTGCCCCAGCTTGTTAAGACCACATCAAGGAACTGATGACTGATGATTGACTTGATGCTGAGAGACATGGCATCCTCATTTCTATCCCTCCTTGGGTTTCTCTGGTGCAGGGGTTCTCAAACTATTTAGAATTGAGGCACCCCTTGGACAATGCCAGCTCTTAGTTTTCAATCTTTTTTTGCATACAGAAAAAGAATTGAGAAGTTTTTTCTGTTGCAAAGTGCTCAAAGACAAGTATGGATTTTTATTTGAAATTCCTGGGTTTATCTTGTGAATTATGTTTGTAAACCTAATCATGCTAACATTGTGTGGCACCTTTGAAAGGATCTCAAGGCACCCCAGGATGCCATGGCACCATGGTTGAGAATCACTGCTCTGGTATAATACTCATACAGCATTTTCTGTCTACAGTGTGTTTTATGGTGGGGATCATGGAGATAGCAATAGAGTGATTCACTGAAAGACTGAGTTTGGAGAGGAATTATGTTGGTTGTCATGCTGAGATGGGAATTGGGTAGATGACTTTTGGGGCTGGGAGTTGGACTAATGAATGAAGTGTTAATGAAACAACTTACTCAAAGCAAGCCAAAGAAAGTAGGATAGAAGGGATGGCAGGGTGCTACCTTAGAGTGGGCCATGCAATCAAGCAGCTTTAAACTCAAAGCAAAAATTAAATGGTGCACAGAAAGTAAGTAGGGATTTAGTATTTCTGATCTCTCAAAAGATAAGAACTAGGGGACATAAAATGAAAATCTAAACTAGCAGCTTTAAAACTAAAAAGAAATCGTTTCTCACAGTGTGTAATTAACTCGGGTAATTCCTTGCCACAGAATAACGTTGAAGCTGTGGTAGCTTAACCCAGTTCAAAAGGGGATTGGACACATTCTTGAAGTAAAGGTTTATCAGTAGCTATTGCCCGTTATAGATAAGGGTGCAGCCTTGAATTAGAACTTCTTCAATCTGATTGCTGGAAGATGTAATGGGGAAAGGAACAGGGGTGGAAGATTCTGTATAGAGCTTGTTGTGTCCCAGCTAGTTAAGGTTGCATCAAGGGACCCTTTTTAAATGCCAGTAACCTTGATGCTCACACAAAGGGCTTCCTAACATGCCCTGCTCAGCTTCCCACGCAGAATTCATACGGTGCTACTGTATGAAATAACATACTGGGCTAGGTGGACCTATGGTCCAATGCAGTAAATGGTATTCCTCATGTTCTTAAGACTTGGAGTGAAAGCTTTTTGCTGTGGATTTCACTGGAGTCAGGATATCCTGCTTCAGAGCTGTTTCGTTTGTAAACGGCTGGGGTCTGCATGAGCCACAGGCTGCACCCATGGGGTCTGTATACCATGGGAGTTATACTAGCAGGGGCCATGCTGTCCCACCCCAGGCTGCACCCTGTGCATATGAATGGGTGCTCCTCCACCCAATTGTACTGCATATGAGCAGGCAGGTGTTCTTGTCCCCATGTAGTGTGGCACCCTGTCTTGCCTGCAGCTGCAGGCTCCTCCTTGATGCCATGTTGCACAAAAGATCCTGGCTGCCAGGTTGTGCCAAGTTGCATTGGGGCTGAGTCAGGCAGCAGAAGCTCAGGGAGGAAGGGAAGTGCCAAGCCCCCAGCTGCTGTTATAGCTGAAGCCATAGGGACAGCAGCAGCTGAATGAGAACCACATGTTAATCCCTCCCAGGCCACATGTGGCCCACAGACTGCCAGTTAGACAGCTCCCTCTTACTTCATGGGATATGTAGCTGCTCATAATGTAAGAGGGTACTTCAAAGTCCAGAAGGGGCTTCTGGGCACTTTTGAAATCGACTTCCCTAGGAAACAAACTCCAGATTCCCTGTTTCAAATGGTGGTCTCATATCTGCTAATGGTTTCTTGTTTCTGCTAATGGTTTTATCCATGCACAAGTTAATTCATATAGTTTTGTAGTTTGTAGCTCTTGTGTGTGATTTTTAAAACCAATTATCTATGTCCTCAGTCTTTCTCTAATGGCTAGACCAGTGATTCTCAACCTTTTTAGATTCAAGGTACCCTTAAAAATGCTAGCTGTTAGTTTTCACTCATTTTTACTCCAAAAAATATAATAGAGCAATTCTTTCATTGCAAAGATCTCAGAAAAACCACAAGTCAAAAATGTTTTTAATATTGTGAATACCTATGAGAAGTTGAAGTTTATCTAGTGAATCATGTTTGCACAACTAACAATGCTGATATTGTGGCACCCTGCAGCACTCCTGAAAGGATCTCAAAGCACCTCAGGGTGCCATGGCACCCTTGTTGAAAATCATTAGCCCATAGGCTCTTGAGTCAGCTACTAGCTCTAAGCAACGGACTCAGTCCTTCAGTTCAAGTAATAGGGGTTGCCTGACTTCGAAGGGAGAGATCCCCTGAAGCATTTTACTAAATGAACTTTATGTCCACATGGTATTTGCATTCCTACTAGTACATTCCAAAATTAACATTAGAAAATGTCCCCGTATGTCCCATTTTAGTTGCATCAGGTTAATGATTACTTTGATCTATGATCTGATAACCAGTTTCTCTTTCTTGAAGGTTGTAATGAAGATGTTTCCAAGAACATGGGACTATATTCTGAAGAATTTAAAACAGCACACTAACAGCAAGAACTGGATAGGCAAAATGACTGGAAAATTCCTGTACCTAAACTTGCTTTTAAAAATAGTGTAAGCTTGTTGCAGAAGTTTAGGGAATCTCTGTCTAGTTTGGGGTTTTATTTTTCTCTAAGCTGCTTGTTCTAATAGTCTCCTAACACACAGCAGAATGCTAGGGGCATTATGAAATTAGCTGCATTCAGTGATCTAGCTAGATTATCTCTTAGACAATGTTGTAGAAATGTTGGACAGTGACAGCTTCAAACAACTGGACCTTCACCAGTGCAGGCATTATCTCACTATGAATGACCATCCATTAAATGAGTGACAGCAAAACCTGTTGGTGCTTCACATTTTCTACTTACCTACACAGATAGTAAAAAGATCTACACAAATTTAGTGGTTTTCAGTGTAACTTAATAGGTAAGCTGCATCTGAAGACTGTGTAATGCATAAGCCTTTTAAATCTGGCTCAGGGCATAGATGAGCAGCCACTTGTACAAACAAATTATATTGCATTACACAACCAGCAGTCTTTTCTCAGAAAGGCCAGAGTATACAGTCAGGGAAATGGCAGGTCAGGGCTGAAGTCTGTTCACAGAGCTGAGTAGAGAAACCACGTGCTGAAATTAAGCACGTGGCCTTTTAGTACTATGCTGACCTAAGGTTTTTTAAATGAAGAAAGTGAGGTAAGAGAGAATGCACACTAAAAATAATAAAGTACTTTGTGTGTGTGTGTGTGTGTGTGTGTGTGTGTGTGTGTGTGGTCTTTTCTACAATGAAATTGCTTTGAAAGCAGAATAGAAAAATGGAAGAAGCATATTTTAGAAAAAAATGTGTATGTAAGCAATAGTTCAACTGGTGTGAAATTGTACAATAAAATGTTTTATATACTATGTACAGACTTGGAAGACACTAAATGCATTCTGTCTGAATGTTTACATTTTGTAGGAATGTGCTACAGTAAACATTTGCCATTGCAATAAATCT
The DNA here is from genome assembly GCF_000455745.1 of Alligator sinensis. Classification (NCBI taxonomy): domain Eukaryota; kingdom Metazoa; phylum Chordata; order Crocodylia; family Alligatoridae; genus Alligator; species Alligator sinensis. The sequence continues at coordinate 334,616 of NW_005842670.1, read as the reverse complement.
TGAGTGAGTTGATATTCATTTTAAAACTAAGGATGTTGCCAGTTCTTAATACAGTAGCTTTTTCATGGCTATATTTTCATAATTGGGCAAGGATTAAATATTGGACTATAAAGAATGAAGACTTCAGTCTCATAAATACTCAAATGTTTGCTTGGAGCTAGCTCCATGCTTGTATGAGATTAGAGGTGCATGAAATAGAGCTAGTCTTATTAGATAGCTTTGGTTTGGTTTGGTTTGGTTTGGTTTTTCTAGTGTTGGGTGGAAGTCAGGGCAGAGTGGCACCTTAGAGAATAGCTCATTCAGAAAGGTTTTGTAGGTGATAGCTTTCTTCATCAGCAGGGATCCTGGTTTTCCCTAGTAAAAAATTGCAGATTCTCTGATAAAACCCCCCAAATCCTTGATTAAAATGAAAGGCCCTCCCACAGTCCCCTCTGTCCCTGCTGGTACCCCTCACCCCCACCCACAGGTCCAGCTCCCCCAGCCCTGCCGGATGGGGCTCCCAGCTGCCAGGGCTATGGGGTCAGGGACCCAGGTCTGCAACCCGCTGCCCCTGGCAGGAGGCGGCCGCTGCTGCAACTGAGCGGAGCCTGACTCCCCACTCCTGCTGCCTGCTGCGGGCTTGGGCAGGGGTGGGGTGATCCCCACTGCGGCATGGACTCCTGGGGAGCAGAGGAACATGCGTCCCCCAGATCTGTGTGCGGGGTGGGGGCTGTGCGCTGCCCACTGAGGGCTCCCACCCTGCTGCTCTCCAGCAGGGCCTCCTCAGCCCAGTGTGTGCAACCTGGTGCTGCAAAGAACAGCAGGCCCATGCAGGATGCTGCCTGCTGCTGCAAGTTCCGTGCTGCTCTGCCAAGGCAACCCCTACATGTGACTGCAGTGGGGGTGGCAGCGTGGGGCTGTCCACAGGGGCCAGGGCAGCATGGAGCTCACAGCGCCAGGCAGCTTCCTGCGCAAGCCTGCTGTTCTTTGCAGTGCTGGGTCACACCTGCTGGGCTGCGGAGGCCCCAGGGAAAGGCAGCAGGGTGGAAAGCACGAGCCTGAAGTGGGCAGTGTGCAACCTGTGCCCCGCATGTAGATCTGGGGGATGCAGATCCCCTCTGCCCCCTGGGAGTGCGTGCAGTGGTGGGGAGCAGCCCCCCTCCAGCCTGCAGCGAGCAGCCTGCCCGGCCCCCACCCTACACACAGATCTGGGGGTGTGGGTCCCCCCCACCCCCTTGGGAGTATGCACAGCAGTGGGGAGCTGGCCCCAGCCCTGCTCAATTCCCTTCCTCCTTCCCTATGGTGGTCACAATCCCCGCCCTCCTCCTAGACTTACTTGTGGGAGCTGCTCTCCAGGCTGCCTGGGGCCATGTGCATGCAGATGCACATGGTGCACCCTGCCTGACTGCTCTCCTCCTGCTCCCTCCCAGCCCCCTGCAGGCTGGAACTCTGCAGCCTGCAAAATCTGCTGGTTTCTCGGCTAAAATGAGAAATCTGCATTTGCCTCCAGTAGAAGATAATATCCATGGTTTACTTCATTTTTCTGTGGGAAATGGAAAACACGGATCCCTGTTCAACAGCCTAATTCTTATACCCTTATATTATTCCCAGCCTATCGTAGGCTGTAGTACAGCAGAGGAAAATGAAATGCAAGGCACAGCAGAAATTCTTGTTAAAATCAATACTTCTTGCAATCCTGCCTATTGGATGGAGATCCCATTCTGTCTTTTTAAATTGGTGGTGGCTTTGTCAATATTGACAGACTAATGTCCGTTTTAATAAGGTTTGTTTCTCCAGTAGCTTGTTTACCATAAATGTTTCATTACCGTGCTATCTTAGTCTATTTGACAGGCAGTCACACAACATCCTGTATTCCTTACTAACAAGTACTATAACACTATAAGATGATCTGATAAGAATAGCATCATCTTTATAAATAATTTTTAAAAGACATTAGGTTGTTCTCAAGGGGTTTTTTGCTAATTATTCGAAGATGCATGTAGATTTACAACCCTATCCTGATATGAAACCAGTCTGTTACCACTTATGTATTTTAGCAAAAAAAACCCCAACTTATTGCAATGCAAAGTAAAAACTTACTGCCTTGATTAAATGATGCATCTCCTAAATTAATGGGAATGCATTATCCTCTGGGCATCTTTTCCCTCAATATTGCTGCTTATCTCCCATTTCTAATACCTTAATTTGGCAGCAGGGATTGGCAAGATATCAGGAATTGGCAAGATATTGTTCCACCTTAGACTCATTACTGGATCCAGGTCCTTCATAGTCTCCAGGGCCAGTGATTCTGATTTGACCTGCAGCTAAAAATAATTGACTCTGACTTGATGTTGTCTTGTGTTACAAACTGGGTCAAGATTATTTGAAACAGAAGGTTGTAGCCTTCCCTCAGTATAGTTTTGTGGTTTATGTCAGGTATCCATGTGCTCTGGTATGTCTTAAGAGACTGAGTCATGTAGTCTGCCTGTGCCCTGTTCACACTGGGTACTGCTGGGAACTTATGTATAGCCGTAAGATGTACCCCAAGTTTCCATGTCATATAGAGCTGCGCTCTTCTAGGAATTTCTGTAGGCTATTTCTTTTTCCCAGCAGTCCCAAATGTGGAAGTCATTACCCTTAGCCATTTTAAGTCTCTTGTTGGGCAGAAGTCAGTCCAGTCACCCACCATACTGCTCAGATTTATAAGTATAGCAGGGGCTCTGAAATGAGGAAGTGGATCTTCGTGGACCTGTAAGGAACTTGCTCCATACATTTGGCACTAAAGCAGGGGTGGGCAAAATGCGGCCTGTGGGGCCCCTAAAAAATTTAGAAAATTAATATTTATCTGCCCCTGGCTGCCTATCGTGCGGCCCTCGATGGCTTGCCAAAACTCAGTAAGTGGCCCTCTGCCCAAAATTATTGCCTGCCCCTACACTAAAGCGTGGTATTGAAGGGCCCTGTTTTGGAATGAAAGTAAGTTGCCATCATTATCTAGAAACAGACTGCTGCACGTCTTGCCCCCAGTTGGTTAGCCAATTTGCAGTGCCATGTTGAAAGTTGTTTACCTGTGCCTGAAATGCCAGCTGACTTTCAGAGAAAGGGGTTTACAAGCTATACTGAAGTCAGTAATGGCATGTGTTCCATAGTCTGCTCTCCTGAAGGAACCAGCTGAACATGTTAATCGCAAGGTGATTCTAAGCACAGTATACTTCCTATGCAGTTTGTGCACACCTGTGGGTCTTTCCTGATGACCATGAATTTTACATACAGCACTACTTAGGCTGATGAGTGAAAATAAAATATCCTTATTGTTTAACAAAACAATGACTTTCTCATTGTCCTTAAAGTGCAAGCAGTAGTATCTAACATGCAAACACTGTAAATGTTTAGAACATGGAGAACTATGCAACAGGGAGAGGTTTAAATTAAGGGATATTTAACTTGGAGCAGAAAAGCTTTAAACTTCAGTGAGCATCCTTTCCATCTGGGGACTGAAGTGGCATAGCAGCAGTACAACTTTAACACTAGTGGAGCCAGGGAGATGTTTTTTCCTCACCAGGCTAGAAGAAGCTGGGACAAGGGGGTCTTACTAGCAAATGCAAACTCCCAGTATGGCAAGTTATGTAGAACTAAGGCTGGTTAATCCTGTGGCTGGTGTGCCTGCTGAAGGATGACCATAGGTAGGTCTGCAGCTGTATGGACATGCTCTCCAACATCATTTTGTCTGCTCACTGTCTCCATAAACTGTCACTGAATTGTCTATGTCTATCTGTATGGTCCGCTTGGTCACAGCCAGACTCTACTTTATGAGCCCTTCTTTTGTCAGTTTCTGTCAGCTAGTGTAATGCTGCCTCTCTTCCCTGTATCCCTTTTCAAGAGTCCTTTGTTCCTGAGCCACCCTCCCATGCTTTGCAAAGGTCTTCATAACTTCCCTAATTGTTCCTTTGATTCTTATGTACATACTGCCTAATGTCTTCCAGAGTCTGGATGTCAAATGCTGACTCTAACTGCCTGTTACTTTTCTTATAGTGTTCATTATTCAGTTTCTGCAGTAGTAATTTTTTTTTCACCGCATGATTTTCTGCCGCCATTTCCAGAGCATCTCATCAGCCTTGAGAACTTCTAGAAAAGAGTCCTTTTCAATGTGTTCTCCCATGTTCCAGGCATCACCACCCCAGCTTGCAGAGACTGTTACTAGAAAGTTGCATATTGGACAGTTGTGGTGCTATAGTTTTATTTTAAGATTAGAGAGGCTGCCTGGGACTGCTGGCCAGAGGGTTGAGAGCCAGGTGTCTACTTAATATGTACGCAGAACATTATGAATTGTGGGGGTGTAGAAGTGAGGGACAGAGTTCCAATGTCAAGCTAGTGATTGCTTTCCCTCTTCTTCAGGAAATCCTGAAGTGGGAAGATGTGTTCTTTAGTCCTGTGGTGAAAGAGCAAGAAAATGACACTCACAAAGGTCTAGAAAAATTCACTTCCATCCTTAGAGGTTTTTAAGACCCAGGTAGACAAAGCTTTGGTTGGGATAATATAGTTGGGGATGGTCATGCTTTGAGCAGGGGTTTGGACTAGACCTCCTGAGATCCCTTCCAACCCTAATTTTCTATGAAGGTACTTCCTCATACTCTGTATGGCTGGAAAGGCATAACCACATATTTGGGAACTAAGGAAAAAGCAGCTTTATAATACAAAAAAATACCCCAGTAAATTCTATCTAAAATTTCATTTCAGATTCCCTGCATAGTCAAAGTTTTCAGTCCCATTAATAGAGTTTTACAATGGGTTTTATTTGAAGGGGGAGATAAATGTTTGTACCTTGTAAATTGCACTGGGGAAGATGTTACCTACTTGCGGTTTGTATATTGCCACAATATGGATTTTCAGCCTGCCAAAACCCACGTTGATAGAAGTTTAACTTACTAAAATAAAGCTCAAGATTGAGTATTGATATGAAAAAGCCTTGCTAAGACATTACTAAAAAAATGCCTTGAGATTTGTACAGAATAGAAAAACACTTTGCTAAGATTTGTACTGATAACAAACTTGAACTGATTTTTCTGAATCAATCCCTTGTGTGCTCAAAGCACAACATATACTTTGTAATAGAAATAGACAGAGCTTTGTTCTCAAAAAACACATTTCAGTGGAAAGGTATTGGGGAACTGAGCAACTACTTTAGCAGGTGAAGGAATAACAGGGCCTAGTGTCTGGACAGGAGAAACAGCTGGCTAGGAGGCTGATGGCAATAGGGATGTAGTATGGAGTGTGTAGTAATGGGAACAGTTTGTCTCAATAGAGAAGGTATCAGGAAGGGATGGAATGAAGGGAAAGACTGGAAGAAGTGGAGTTGGCAAGCTACGTACAGCATCCTTATCAAGGGTGGAGGGAGGCTGTAACTTGCGGGGAGAGATCAAAACTTTGAAAGAAGGCTAGCTCACATCTGCCCAAGACAGTGGTGTACAGCACAGAATAATACATGCCAGCTGGTGTGCTACATGCATGACCTGCAATAAAGGAAGGTATAATGATGTTTGCTGCTCTCCTCAGCTCTGATGCTTATTTCTCAGGAGCAAAAAGCTGGCTGGCAATGGGGACAGTGTACTGTGGGGTCTCTGGCTTTCTGAGAAGTGAAGAGCTCTTGGCTGTCTGGCACACTCTCTTGGAAGGAGTCACAAGTCCTGTTCTCCACATTCTCTGGTTTGTCAGCCATGTCTAAAGAAAAAAGCATGGATGATCCACGATGGATCTATGCTGATATACAAGGGCAAAACCAGATCTTTCTCTTTGTAGCACAGAATGCTTGACTGCTGCTGGAGGTGTTGAGTTTTTTTCTCTCCTATTCTCTCAGATATTCTCAAATGCTTGATCTTTCTGCAGCTGTCAGTCACTGGGACTGGTCAATCACTAGGACTTTCTGGTCAGTCACTGGGACTTCCTACAGCTTCACTCTTCAGTGGATGAGAAGGATCCGGGGTTTGGATGTATACTGCAATGGAGTGTTATGTCCAGACATGACTTAGCAGAAGCTGGAAAAATAAGTTTGGTGTGCCTGTTAGGCAGGCTGACTTCTAAATTACGGAAGCACAAAGAGCTGATCAAGGCAGTATGCCAGCACACAAACAGGAAAGTGACAGCTGGTTACCATGACCCTGGAGCAGCTGGTACAGACAGTGTGCAAAGCTCAAAGTGCAGCATTAATGTGACTGGGGGACTGCCATCTTAGTTCAGGGTACAAGTACGTCAGTGTGGACATTACCACACTTATCTTAATAAAGATAAATGTAAGGTACTCCACCTGGGAAGGAGGAATCCCCAGCACACCTATAGGTTGGGGAGTGACCTTCTCAGCAGCTGGGAGGCAGAGAGGGATCTTGGAGTCATAATTGACTCCAAGATGAACATGAGCCGGCAGTGTAACGAGGCCAACAACAAGGCCAATTGCACCTTGTCATGCATTAGCAGGTGCACAACTAATAGATGAAAGGAGGTGATGTTCCCCCTCTACGCAGCACTAGTCAGGCCACAGTTGGAGTACTGTGTCCAGTTTTGGGCGCCGCACTTCAAGAGGTATGCGGGGACTCTCGAGAGGGTCCAGAGGAGGGCCACTCGCATGATTAGTGGCCTTCGTGATAGACCCTACAGGGGGAGGTTGAGAGAGCTGAATCTCTTCAGCCTTCACAAGAGACGGCTGAGGGGAGATCTTGTGGCCGCCTATAGATTTATTAGGGGAGGTCAATGGGGAATAGGGGAAGCGCTGTTTACTAAGGCGCCCCAGGGAGTGACTAGGAATAACGGGTGTAAACTAGTTGAGAGTGGATTTAGGTTAGATATTAGGAAGAAATTTTTCACAGTAAGGGTGGCCAGGATCTGGAATGGGCTTCCAAGAGAGGTGGTGCTATCTCCTAGCTTGGAGGTCTTCAAGAGGAGGCTAGATAGTCACCTGGCTGGGGTCATCTGACCTCGGTCCTCTTTCCTGCCAGGGACAGGGGGTCGGACACGATGATCCATTGTGGTCCCTTCCGACTCTACAATCTATGAATTAGCAAAAAAGAACTTTCTCTGTAAAATTATACCTGATCTTAACAAGAGTGAAATCTTTGGAGCATTTACATTGATGCAAGGGGTCATATCATGTGGATGCTGCTCTTTGCACATTTGATACAATTAGGTTTAACCCAGCATAAACCACCTGGGTTAAAGAGCAAAGAAGCTGAGTCAAGGAAGTACCAGATGCAGCCTAAATGAGAGCTGGAAACACGATTCTGAGTAAAATTGAGCCTCTTGGGCTGCAAAGAGCTTGAATCTATAAGCAAAGATGTTTCTCCCATGTTTGATTTCTCCCTTGTTAATGAAAATGGGACTAAAAATTTCCTACTCTACCAATTTCTCCTAATGCATGTGATCTGTAGGACCCCAGACTTTGGTGAACTACTTCGGTCAAAAAGGAGTAACAATCCTGAAGCTTATTTCAACACTGCTAGTTGTGCTATTGTCCCATCTAGTGCTGAGAAGTTTTGTTTCAACAAATCTTCATACAGTAATAGAATGCAGTCACAAGCTGAAGTGAAGGATTTGATTGGAGTAGCAAACCTACAAGTTAAGTGTAAGCAATACATGACTCTGAATAGATGAATGAGGTACATACTAAAGAGACGAAAAGAAGTCCAGAGACAGTGTGTGCATTTTTTCTATGCTCTATACCAGTGGTCCCCAATCTGTGGTATGGGTACCAGTAGTGGTACACGTTAACAGATTTATTATAATTACTTTATATGAAAAAATTTGCTGGTGGTACCCAAGGTTGTATCATTTTAAATTGGTGTGCAATCTGTCAGGGTTTGGGAACAGTTGCTCTATACAAAGCTGAGTATTATACAAAATATCTTCACTGTTCCCTCTGGCTGTGTGGCATCAAACCTACAATCCATCTATTGCAATTTCTTTGACTAAGGCAGTAGTCAATACCAGATGCTTCAGAGGAAGTCTCAGAAAACAGCAGTTGGCGTAGCTCACCCAAACAGTCTTCCTAATACCTATTATTTTCTCATGACTTTTTGCCTTTAATCACTTTTTTCCTAGCAAAACTGATGTCCATATTGGAAAAAAAAAAATCAGTTCCTATTCCAAAGTCTCACTAGGAGACGGGTCCCCATGCTGTTTGGAGGTAACAAATTACTTGTAAATGGGTTAAATCATCACTGGAGGCAATATTTTCTTTGATGAGCTTGTTGCCTCTGTTGTAATACCCCATATTATTCACTTTTACTTTTTTATCATTTCCTTCCTCAAGAGCCCTTTTTTTTCCTCTTTCACATAGAAATCCCTCTCTGTTGTCACTGTGTATGCTAATCTGGAGTGTAACTTCTCACTCCTGAGATAATGACTGAAACTTGAGTGCAGCATCAAGAGGACCCCTTTTGTGATATGTAGCAATATAAATTTAAGCATTTTTATCCTGTTCTCTTTATGTACTAACATTTTGTCTCCCTCTACCTCTTAAAAGTAAAAAGTAAGTTCCCCCATTATCCTGCCACATGCTCTGCAAGAAAAGACGAAATTACATGATGCAATTCCTACCCTATGTTAAACTATTCAGAATATCCTAGTTAAGGGACTGCTTCTCATCCCAGCTTGTTGCAGTAACCAGCTACCTTCTTGGATCCTCCAGTTCCAAAATGAAAATTGGGAGCAGATGCGTGCTGGATTAACACTAGTTCTCTGCCGGCAAGGTGCTGCAACCCTCCGAATTGTGTAGCAGCTGCTGGACCGGGGTCTCTTCTGTGACAGTTAGCAACTCCTCTGAATAGCCTGTTCTTCAGAATCAATCAGAAAATGTCCTGCTTAGGAAAAGCTACTCTGGAACGAGATAGGATTGTTCTGTTTATTAATGTTTACCCTAAAGTATTCCCTGAACTGCAGAAGCAAGTTTGACCCTCCACATTTTTAAAAAATGTGAACTCAGAAGTTTTCCACCCTCCCGTTTCATGCACCCCAAATCCTCTCCAGAAGGCTTCAGCCATGAAGGGGCCAATGGATTAGTGCCATTCCCTAGAATCCAAGGCTGAAAATACTTTCAGACAGGGCTACCTACATACTTCACAGGGGTCCATTGCAAAATGTATTTCACAGTGAAAAAATGTGAAGCAACATTTTGTAGGAAAGGTGAGAAATGGGGTCCTTTGAAATTAGCACTTAAACCTTGGACTTGAGAAGGTTGAGAAGTGTGGACGTGCACCTAGAGCCACTTCAGAAAGGCGGTTTCCTGCTCTCTCCCTCAACAAAGTTTGTGCAATCCGTATTGACTTATGCCTTGTTGGCTGACGGGAGCTGCGCTCGGCTGTAAACGCGCCGGTCCCCGCAGCGGCCCGTGGGGGAGCGGGCTCTGCCCGGCGCTTCAGCGGAGACAGCCCCGGCGCGTCTCCTCGGCGCGCCCCGGGTGGGAGCCGACACGGCGCTGGCCGCAGCAGGTCCCTGCCTTGGCGGACCACGAGGTTTAGCTCGTGCCGCGTTCCTTGACAGCGCCCGGGCTGGTCCTGCAAGAGCCCCCCGGCCAGGCGGGCCGTCGCGCCCCCTCCCCCGCAGCGCGGCCGGCGCCAGCAAGGGGCGA
>NW_005842670.1:317434-324641 GCF_000455745.1 Alligator sinensis | reverse complement strand
TCACGAGTGACGGTGTGTAGACACTTCCCCGCCCACTCGCGGCGCGGCCAGGAGGGCTGCGGCGCGCCGAGCTGCCAGCGCAACCCTGCCGGCCCCGCCGCATCCTCCGCGGGGCTGCGCGCAGCGGGCCCGGGCGAGCTCAGGGCTGCTTGTAACAGCTCTGCTAACTTCTCTCTCCTACAGCCGTAAGAGCGAATCTGGGAACACTGGTTGAGTTGACACAGCATTCAATCACAGCTGGTTTTACACGGTCTGGTCTACATTAACCAAGCCAGTCAGGGTCATGTCACTGCTGTGTGCCTCAGTTTCCCTCCCTGGAAGACGAGAGTAGCTGCACTTGTCTCATTTGGCAAGTGCTCTGAGAACTAATGATGAGAAGTTCCCCAGAAGGACTAGGCGTCTGGATGCCGAGCGCTGCAGCGGTGCGATTCCATTCTTTGTGCTTGTATCTGCACGCCGTACGTTTTGTAATGTGAACAAACCCATGTTGCTAGACAAGCGTTCAGTGGATGTGCAAGTCTTCAAGTTCAGGTCTTTTTAAGATGGAATTGCTTGATCCCAGAACTGTCAGGCTGAGGCCCAGCACTAGAAAATGGGAGGCTTGCATCTTATTTTTCACACCTTTGTGATTGGGCAAGTTTTCTTTGTCCTGGTTCTAAACTCCATCCTGTATATAAAACATACAGGGGTGGTGCTAGGCTCTGTTCTCTGCTGTTAGGGAGTTACTTCTTCTGAAGTCAAGTTATTTTTAAGCCAAAAGGGACCGCTGTGATTATATATAGTGGAATGGGGGCCATCCTTTTTTGTAAGTGTGTCACGAATTAGCTCCAAACCCTCCCCAGGTGCCACTCCGATGCACTTCACCTCCCTGGTTTGCTGCTCTGTTTCCTGCTCCCTGGCCACTGTTCCCTGCCAATCTGCTCTCTGTTCCCTCTGCCACTGCTGCCTGTCACCTCCCTGATCTGCTGCATACCCCACACAGCAGCTGCCCGTCCCATTTGTGGCACCCATGCTGCACCCTGATCTTTGACCAGCAGAACGTGACCTTAAAGAATCTTGCCAGTAAAAGCCACATCCTGTTTATTCTAAAAATATGTTGCTGCTTCCCATCCAATTTACTGGCTTTGGTTTTGAGCTGCAGAATCTTGTAATGTATTTTTTCTTGCTAGTTCAGAGATGTCGAATAGAAATCTTTCCCCCAAGTAGATATTTGTACACTGATTGTTTTCTCTCAACTTCTCTCTAAACACCTTGCTATAAGACATGTTTTCCAGACTTCAGTTCTGTTCTGTCTCCTTACGAGTTTACCAACATCCTTCTTATGTCATGTTCTGTTGTTTGATTTCCAGGTCTTGCTAATGTTACACCTCTTCCTGGTGCTCTTTGATATTCTGTTGCTTGTACGGTCAACGATCATGTTTGCCATGCATAGCAATAGCACTGCAGTAGGAGCTCATGTTCAGTTGGTTATCTACTGTTACCAAGTCCTTTTCAGGGCTTATCTGGACTGCCACGTTTTGTTTCGGATGGTATGCTCAAACTGGCCTAATTTGAGTGAGAATGATGGTGACTGTGAAAACACTAGAGCTATGCAGAATGTTTGGATTAGCCTTTGATGGGCTGTTGTAACTGCAGACATTGCATCCTTACAGCATTACTGTATTAATTACTGTATTAATACAGTCACTTGCAAGGCTGAATATTTACATCTGCATATTCAAGTGAACCTACCAAATCATGCCAGTCTAGCTGACCTGTTCCCATCATTGTTTACTCTACCATAAAACATTTTTTGCTGATTTCTTTTTGGATCCTTCCCTGTTGCTTGTAACTCTAAAAGGTATATTTTTGAGGCATAAATGTTTTCAATTTTTTCCCCAAGTTGATATTTCTTAAAATATTTCTGGACATGGCTAAAACTTGCCTATTTTGCCTTGTTTTCTGATCAAATTTAGGGAAATGTTAAAATTAGCTATGATTTCCTCCAAGTTGTTGTTTTGTTTGTTTACTTTTTTGTAATTCTGTTGACTTAAAGCTAATTTTAACTGAATTGTAAAAGCAATTGCTATGTAATAAAGATAACCTAGAAGCGCACAGGTTAAAAATGTTTTCAGTTGCTTAATAGGGGCTAGTACTGTACTGCTCTTGTCTTTTTTAAATTTTATTTCTCTGAGGAAAGAGCTTGTTCTGTGAATTATGTGAGCTCTTGGTTACTTCATGTAAACATCTGTATGATCATAGAGTGCAGAACCTTAGATAAATATAAATTTCAGGTAGACAGGAACAAACATTAATTAGATATTGATGTGTGTTTTGCAAACTTTGTCTGCTTTTTAAACATTCAGTCAAACTAGGGAAGCTGCCATCTGAATGAAATTCTAGATAATGAATTGTTTATGAAAGTCTGATAGGACCAAACTGAATAATCATGTTTTGTAGCCACTTTCAAATGAAATGGTCTTGAACTAGAGAGAAACTAACAAATTCAGTCTATATTTTTAAGACTTTGAAGCAGGAAAGCGCTTTCCTGTACTTGAAACCTAGACCAGGAAGTAGGGAATTAAGAGGAGGAACCTTTGCTTTATATGAAGTTCTAAGTGTGAACTCACCATGCTACCGAAATCTGATAAGCGTCATGACCCCTTTTTACATGCTTAGAACATGAGTGGGTTGGTGGTGGTTGTGCTACACTAAATTTAATGTTTGAGGAAGGGGAAATTCCATGCCTTGACAGGCCTGGAAACTAAAAATATTCTTTCTCATCATGAGCAATGAAAATGCAAATCTCTCCATGCTGCTTTGCTAAGGTTCTTCAAAGCCTGTTCTAAGTGTTTCTGCCTCTAAAGGTAATTTTCTGCAGGGTGAGGTTTATTTAAGCTAAATGCTTTAAAAATCATATGTGCATTATAACCATTACCTTTTGAAAATGTACCAGTCTTCATAGTAGATGCAAACTCCTGTTATTTCTTGGAGGTATTTTAGGGAATTGACCTTTAAAGGATATGCTGGGGTAAGAAAGTGTGGGGGGGGGGAGGGGAATGGTTATTGTAAGGTGTATGGTGCTAATAGAATTTTTGTTCCACTTCACTGTAGAAACTTAATTTCTGTTTGTACAGATTTGCAAGCCAAACAAAAATCTGTGAGATGAATCTGTAATGTGTGGAAAGCTCTTGCCCAGACCTTCTATGGTGTTCTAATTAACATCTTTTTTATGGCAGAAATATGATGGCTCGACCAGATTCAGATTTCAGAGAGGAGGCTCTAAAGGAGGATTTAAAGTTTTATTTTATGAATCCATGTGAAAAATACAGAGCCAGACGCCAAATACCGTGGAAACTGGGTTTGCAGATTCTGAAGATAGTTATGGTTACTACACAGGTAATATTTTTTCTTTCTTAAATACACTGTTACAAAATCTAAAAGATGCAGGAAGAGCAACAAATCAATGGTCCTGAAGTATTACACTCCTTGGGGTCTTTAGTAATATATGTTTTCTTTCTGAAAAATCTCCTGTTAGAAGAAAGGAATGGAAACCCCCACGAAGAAGGGTAGGTGGGCACTGTGGAAGGAATCAACAATGTAAACTAAACCATAAGCCTTCTAAATAGCAATAGAGGAAAACTAGAACAAGTACAGTGAGAGACTGGAAGTGACTGGCCTTCTGTTTTACTGTGTGCTTGTTTAAAAGGCTAGGTACAGAAGTTACACACAAGCCGGTTTAAGTGATCAGAAACTGGTTTAAACTTAAAAGTTCGGCACACACAAACCACTTTCAAAATGGCTGAAACTGGTTTAAGATAAACCTGGTTGAATGTAGTATCAGACTTAACTGATTTAGGTCAAACCGATTTATGGAACTTCTATCCCAGACATCTTCCTGGTTCAAAGTCCCCCAGCATCCCAGGATGCTTTGCAGCCCTGGGCTGTGCCGTCTGCTCCAGTGGAGCAGGGTTGACTCTGTCCCTGCTCCCTAGCTGGAGCACTGTCACTGTTCTGGCTGGCTGAGAAGGGGGTGGGAAACCCTTCTTGGGACTGCAGCTGGGTTTGTTTGGTGGGGGCAGAGCAGCCGCTCACAGGCTTTTCCCCTACTCACCCCTCCAGCAGAGGAGGCGGAGGTGTGGCTAGACACTAGTCCCAGGCTGGCACACTGAGGCAAAGGGGAGGGAGGAAGGTTTAAACCCCTCTCCCAATGGCATGAACGGTGGAGGTGAGGGCGTGGCCAGATGCGGGCCCTGGCCTGGCACACTGAGGTGGAAGGGGACAGGGGGACCCTTCCCTGCTCTACTTCAGCGTGCTGGCTCAGGGCAGGTGTCTGGCCATGCCATCACTCAAGTGGCAAGTGGGGAAAAGCCTGACAGAGGCTGCTTTCCCTCTCTCCTGCCCCTCCTCGAGGCCTACCCTGGTTGGGGACCATACAGGCCAGGGTGGGGGCTTACTCCCTGCGCCCAATCATACTCGTCAGTCCTGTCAGAGCCCAGTTCAAAAGGGAAGGAGGAAAAGACTGGAGGACTTCTCTCCCAGCTTCCCTCCAGCCTTCCTGCCACTGCTGAAGGAAAGGGAGGGCTTGCCTGAGAACCCCCTCCCCCCAGCTTCTAGTCTGAGCCACTGCAGTCATGTGGCTGCATTTCCAGAATCAAAAGTGAATGTTTATTCACTTGCTTCTCAGTTCAACCTATGCAGTTTAGAGTAACCTGTAAAGATTGAATTGATTCAGACTCGGGCTTTTGTACGTCTATAGTTAGCCAAAGTGTGCATGTGTTTTGAGGGGAAGGGTGAGTTGTTCAAAATCAGTGGAGGCAACCTTTTTGGCAGGCATGCCACAAATTAGTGCTGTACCCTCCCCAGTTGCCACTCCAGTTCCTTTCCCTGACTAATTGCCTACACTTTCTGCCAGTCTTTTTGCTCCTTGACCAATCTGCTGCTCTGCCTTCTGCTCCCTGCCCTCTGTGCCACGTGCCGCAGGCTGCCTGTGCCATTTGGCGGCATGTGTACTGCAGGTTGGCTACCTGTTTTAGGGCAAGCTAAGCACTAATGTCATGGCATGGTTCTGAAATGTTTGGCTTCATTGCTGCTGCCCCACTATATGCTCCATGCTTCCCATTGCACACACAACCCTGATAGACTTGATCTTGGTCTTGATATTGTTGGCAGACATCCAATCCAACAAGTGCAGATACTGTGCTATTAATGTAGCCAACAACTCTGAACATTCAATCTAGATCTGTGAATAGCTCTCTGGCAAAATCAGGGTGATGACTGAACTGGGAATGGGTTACAATGTCTATGTGTCACCTGATTACACCCAGTGCACTGGTTTAAGACAAGCAGTCAGGACAGAATAGAATAGTATCCGTTCTAGAATAGTATCCATTAAACAGGTACATACAATTCCCAGATATAAGCTCAGTTGCTAGAACTTGGTATCAGTGCTTGATACTCTCTCTTATTTACCCCATGCTTTTAGATAAAGCCTCCTTTGCTTTCTGACCCCCTTCTAGCCACATAGGCAAGTGAGATTGCCCTCGTCCCTCAATGTTAACAGTGTGTTACCTATACAGAGTTCTAGACGATGGCTGCTGGTGTTCTAATAACTGGGTTGCCTAATACAAACCATGCAAGTCTTATCCAGGCTTGTGGTAGTTCTAGCACAGTTGCTACTGGCTGTGAATTTGCTAAGAACAGTGGTGAGATTCTCTTTCAGGATTGTGGTGGGGAAGGTTAGCACAGACACAACCTGGTAATATCGGGTGGAGACACAATTTTCACCTGATCTGGCCACAAAAAGCAGTTTACAGCTTCCATCAAAATTTCCTGCAAGGTATTATCACAAGCTAATGGGCAATAGTATCCTGTTTCCAGAATTGCCTACCAGCTGCTGGTGTAGCTTTTTATACATTGCTTAGTGGATTGTTATATTTCCCACAAGCTCTTGCATGCAGACTTGCAGTTCTGTGGAATGAGGCAATACCTATACTCACAGGGAGGCTTTGTAACCTTCACTGCTACTTAGTTCATCCTAACCCACCAACCCTTAGTTTTGTAGTGACAGGAGGATTCCTTGATCCTCTGCTTGCTGTTCCAGTCTCTGTCCTGCCTGCCTCCTATGTTGGGATTGTCTGTCATTCGTTGTAAGAGATGGTGCACTGTTCTGCTTTCTAAGGCTTCTAGCCAGTTCAGGTGCCTTAACCTTTTTAGGGGTGTAGGTTGCAGCCGTGCTGGTCTAAGGACATAGGAAGATAAGGTTCTTTGGGTGAATCGGATATCTTTTATTAGACCAACTTATATTTAAGTTGTTCTAATAAAAGATATCCGATTCACCCAAAGAACCTTGTCTGCCTATTAGCCTTTTTAGCACCTTTCAGAATGGAATGCCTCTCATTCCAGTCCTCATGCAACTGCTGATGAAGAGGATTATTAATGGGCACATGGGCAGGTCCTAATGATGATCCTCAAATTCTGGACTGAGGCTGGGTACCCTACAGTAAGGTAAAGGCTATTTGTGTCTTATTTTCTGGAATGCAGAAGAGGTTTTCAAATATGAGTACGTTTTATACAATATTGTACTAAGGTACTTTAGTTTCCACATTTCCCAAAATCATCACCGACCTACTGCACTTCTCGTCACAGTTCAGAAGATCTCTAACATACAGCTATTAAGGTGCAAGTGTCATGACTTTATTCGTTAACACTGCTTTAACAGCTTTGCAATTCATAGAGCATCTAACTAGCTATTCCCAAACCCTGCTCAATCCCCTGAAGAATCCTGCAGACATTGTGGTGAGAATTCAGGGCTGGTTCTAAAGGCTGCATGGATATAACTGTGCATGGATGACCTGGAATCCCCTTTTCTGCTTTTTCTGGTTGCAAACCTGCCACAAACATGCCTTGCTGCTAACAGTGTGTCCCTGTATACTCATTTAGCTCAGAAGTAACTAGTTACTCTCCAGGAGAGACAAGGATGTACTCACTGGAGGAAGAAAAATGGATTTTCCTTTTTTATCCTTAAAAAGCTGCAGTAATATAAACCCTGGGAGTTCACTTATCTGAGAGAAGGATTTTCAGCCTGTCCTTATCTCTTTCTTTTTTCATTCTCTGATAGTTTCTTTGTACTTTTTTCTTCTGTGCTCTCCCTCATTCTACTGGCTTCTTGTAGGACTTGAGATAATTCTGGGCTAATGAGCCAAATAATTCTGCTTCTGGCTGAGAA
>NW_005842670.1:284925-317403 GCF_000455745.1 Alligator sinensis | reverse complement strand
AGTGGTCTGACAGCAATGTAGAGTGCCTCCCCCTGCTGTTGGGTTTGAGGAAAATGACTCCTTCACTTGGTATCTCTCATATGTTCCACTTGAGGTGGGGGGTGTGCATGTGTGTGTAAAATTAAACTGTCTGTTACTCTCTGCATTGCCCTGGGGTTTAGATTTCTGTTCATTCTACCAGTAGACTTAGTAGCAGATGTGCTAGAGCTGTCTGCATGTTCAGGAAGACCCCTTCCTTAATGTAATTCTTTCTCCGCTGGTGCATGCATTGGCACTTCTGGAGCCAAGGAGCCCTCAGCATTTTTCACTTTTTACTAACAAGGACAGGAGTTTGTTTGGAGTTTCTTTGCTCTCTCTTACTTTTGATCTGTTCTTTCATAGCCCTTTCAGTGTCTCTCTTGGTTTGCCCAAATATACCTGGAGTAAAGCATTTGATGTTTCCTAAGAGTTTTTTTTAAGGGGATATTGAAGGGTAGCAGTAGCATAGAAAGTTGCATGGTGGTAATGGCAAGTTTTTCATAAGTGGATTGACCCCTTCTGTAACTGGGCACATACTCTTGAATAACAAATGAAAAAAAGTTACTACTGTTAGTCTAAAAATGCTTCACCTGGTTTTAGAGGAGGAGAGTAAACTGCATTCTGACATGCCTGCCACATTATTATCAAAATTGTCAGCAAAATTACCATTACGGTTTGGGATTTTTTTTACATCCCTTGAGGGTGTCAGAATAGACTGAATCTTGCTTTAGTATTCAGCTCTAGGGATAAACTGCCAGATGGGAAGGGACAGCAGAATAATTGTGAACTGACCAGATTTCATAAGGCAGTATTGGTAACTACCAGTAACTCAAGTCCATTATGTTGCTCTCAATAAACTTTTATTTAATGGAATTATTTTTGATTATGAAAGCCCTTTTAAAATTCAGTATTGCTTCAGCCTGAATTGCTGCTCTATCAAAGGAGGGCATGAGTTCAAATGATTGACTTTTTCCAGCAGAAAGCTCATAGTTTTATTGATTCATAGTGCAGGTTTTTGAAACTTTTCAAGTAGAAATTTACCTTGTTTTGTTTTGATTATGTACATTTCTTCTTCTGGATTCAGGAACAAATTATTTCTTGACCTTGTTTTGTTAGCACTTAAACACCTAATAGTGATGCAGAATAGAAATTGCATACTTTCTAACTAGTAACTAACCCATTATTTAAGGATGTGGAGAACTCTACTGCCATCAAAATGTTACTGGTGGAACACTACACTGACTTTGGCTGTTTTTGTTTTTGTTTTCAGCTTATCCTTTTTGGTTTGAGTAATCAGTTAGTAGTTTCTTTCAAAGAAGAAAACACTGTTGCATTTAAACATCTATTTCTGAAAGACTATTCAGGTGTTGATGAAGACGATTATAGCAGAAGTGTATACACACAGCAGGATGTTTATGACAGCATCTTTTTTGCTATTAATCAGGTAAGTTTTCTGTGTAAACAGTATGCAATGAATGGCATTAAGTCATAGTCACTAAGATGTATCATTGGTATCTATTTTCTGTTCTAGCTCGGGTGTTTGCAACCAGTTCCATTTTAACTGGAACTTACTGGTTGGGGTGGGGGCATTGTTCAGTGTTATTTTATGGCTATCAAAATGCACAACTCTGAATTTCTATTAATATTAGTTTGATTTCCAATTATGTCAAAGAAGTTGTATGGATTTTTACTTTGAGTAGAAATGGGCCTGGGGGTACATATGTGCTAGGTATTCAACCAATTTATGCTTTTAGCTATATTCAATTGCAGCTTTGTAGTGAGATTGCTAGAAGCTTTAGCACTGGAATGCAATGCTTCCAGGAATGTTGGGGCACCAACTTTAATTTTTCTGTATGGCATTTTTAAAGGATTGTGAATAAGATGATTTCCAACTCCCTTAGTTATTTTTTTAAAAAGTGTCGGGGGCAGCTAAACTTATAGATAACACAAATTGGTTGTTGGGATTTCTAACATGTACATTGAATAGAATATAGCTGAAAAGGGGAACAGAAATTTTCCCTTGTTATAAATCAGATGTGGCTCAGGTCTCTTGTGGCCCAGTAAAGATCAGCAGTGTGGGGAATGACACTCTTGATCCTTCCCAGTCCTGGGACATTTGAGCATTTGTGCAATTTTGGGATTTAATTTAGAACTGACCAATGTTTCATGGTTTGGTGATGGCATCTTTTTAAAAAGCCAGTATAGCTGCTCAGGGCTAGTAAAATGCAAAGGTCACCCTAAGTGTCTACAGAAGTTGCTTTTTTGCTATTTAAAGCGCTTTATTGATGTGACCTAACAGAAGTGCATGGCTTTATGGCATTTTTTAAAATGGGTACAGCACTTTAAATTAACCCTTGTTAAATGAGGTATTAAATTTGAAG
Source organism: Alligator sinensis (assembly GCF_000455745.1). Taxonomy (NCBI): domain Eukaryota; kingdom Metazoa; phylum Chordata; order Crocodylia; family Alligatoridae; genus Alligator; species Alligator sinensis. The sequence goes on along the minus strand of NW_005842670.1, from coordinate 315,004 downwards.
AGCTGTATTTTACAGCACTTTAGCAACCTATAGCATTTTAAATAGCTTCAATCCCTTTAGTTTGGGCATGTTCTGATATCAGGCCTCTGCTGCCTGGCAGTTTCTTTGATACCATGAAGAATGTTCAGTAGAACAAATTTGTAGGGTTTTTTGCTGCACAGAATGAGCCTAGTAGTCTGGCCTGGGAGGAAAGGGGGGGAAGGGGAGGGTTTAAAATACGAGTGTGAGTCCACAATTCTGATCCTGGCATGTACATATGGGTATTTGCTGTCTTTTTTCCTGTAGACTTTTTCCTCAGTTAGGTTATATTGCTGTTTTTGCTTTTAGTATTTCTTCTTTCTTTTCTCACCTTTCCACTTTACTTTTTTCTTTCCTTTCTTTCTTCCTCTTATAGGCACTAAGGCTGATTTGAAGCCCCAGGTAGAAGACAGTAGTGAAGTGATAGATTTTATATCATCAAACAGGATCCAAGTGTGCAATACTGGCATCAAATCAGGTTTCTTTGTATGATGTCTTTATTAAAGAAAAACATCTTCCTGTTTTTAGAGGAGCTTTTTCCACAGTCTTATACTAGACCAGGTAATTTTGCAGCAGTCCACATTTCCAGCCTCTGAGTGATTCTGAAGAAAGGAGAGCAGCAGAGTATGGACCCTGGGCTTCAGAAAAGCAAACTTTGACTCCCTCAGGGAACTGATGGGCAGGATCCTTGGGAGAACAGGCTTAGGGGGAAAGGAGTCCAGGAGAGCTGGTTGTATTTTAAAGAAACCTTATGGGAACAAATCAGCTGGATGTGCAGGAAGAATAGCAAATGTGGCAAGCAACCAGCTTGGCTTAGCAGAGAACTCTTTGGTGAGCTTAAACACAAAAAGTAAGTTTACAAGAAGTGGAAGATTGGACGAACAACTAGGGAGGAGTATAAGAATATTTCTCAGGCACACAGAGAAGAAGGAAGACCAAAGCACAATTGGAGTTACAGCTAGCAAAGGACATGAAGGGTAACAAGAAAGGTTCCTACAAGTATGTTAACAACTAGAGGAAGGTCAGGGAATGTGTGGGTCCCTTACTGAATGGGGGAGGCAACCTAGTGACAGATGATGAGGAAACAGCTGAAGTGCTCAATGCCTTTTTCACCTCAGTCTTCACAGGCAAGGTCAGCTCCCAGACTACTGCACCAGACCGCACAGTTTGGGGAGAGAGTGAGCAGCCCTCAGTGGTGACAGGTTAGGGACAGTTGAGAAAATCTGGGTGTGTACAAGTCCATGGGGCCAGATGCAATGCATCTGAGGGTGCCGAGGGAGTTGGCTGATGCATTTGTAGGGCTGCTGACCATTTTCTTTGAAAACTCATAGCGATTGGGTGGGGTCCCGGATGATGGGAAAAGGGCAAATATAGTAGTGCCCATCTTTTAAGAAAGGGAAGAAGGAGGATCCAGGGTCCTGAGGCCTATTTTGTTCAATATCTTCATGAACGATCTGGAAGATGGGATGGATTTTGCACCCTTAGCAAGTTCACAGATGGCACCAAGCTGGGGGGTGCAGTAGGGTACAGCTAGGATTCAGAGTGACCTAGACAAATTGGAGGATTGGGCCAACAGAAATCTCATTAGTCCTGCATTTAGGACAAAAGAATCCCATACACTGCTACAGTCTTGGGACCAGTGGGCTAAGCAGGAGCTCTGAAGGAAAGGACCTGGGGGTTACAGTGGACAATAAGATGGATATGAGTCAACAGTGTGCCCTGGTTGCCAAGAAGGCTAATGGCATACTGGGCTGCATTAATAGGAATGTAACCAGCAGGTTGAGGGAAATAACTATTCCCCTCTATGTGAGGCCACATCTGGAGTACTGTGTCCAATTTTGGGCCCCCCACTATAGAAAGGATGTGGACAGGTTGGGGAGAGTCTAGTGGAGGGCAACAAAAATGGTGAGGGAGCTGGGGCATATGACTTAAGAGGAGAGGCTGAGGGAACTGGGCTTGTTTGCGGAAGAGAAGACTGAGGGCAGATTTACTAGCAACCTTTAACTACCTGAAAGGTGGTTCCAAAGAGGATGGAGCAAGACTGTTCTCAGTGGTGAAAGATGACAGAACAAGGAACAAAGGTCTCAAGTTGCAGCAAGGGAGATTTAAGTTGGACGTTAGGAAAAAAATCCTCATTAAGAGGGTGGTGAAACACTGGAACAGGTTACCTAGAGAGGTGGTAGAATCTCCATCCTTGGAGGTTTTTAAGGTACAAAGCCCTGGCTGGAATGATCTAGTTGGGACTGGTGCTGCTTTGAGCAGGGGTTGGAATAAATGACCTCCTGAGGTCTCTTCCAACCCTAATTTTTTATGATTCTATGATTCTAGCTAGACTGAATATATGAAGTTTGTTTTTCAAAGAAAAGGCTGCTGACTTTTGGGAATACAACTCAAGACAGGACAGTTTCAGGGATTACACATGTTTTTACACCGCTTCAAACTGTTTCAGATTGGCCACCCAGAATTGCTAGGTTCTTTTTTTATGACCTTGACGATATGTAGTTAGGTTCCTGAGCAAGATGCCATGCCACCCTGGGGTACCTTGACATACTTCGCATACAGAGTGCTATGCAATGTTAGCACTTAGTTTGCAATATGATTCCCAAGAGAAACCCTGAGAAGTGAATGCTTTATAGGGTATGTCTAGAGTGGTGTATCCCCTGTCATACCCTCCCTGGCATCAACCGTCATTGGTTTAGAGAGATACTCATGACTGTTCTGTTTAATAGTTATTAGTGGATCTATTATCAATTATTCTATTTAGTCCCTTTTTAAACCTGGCTATACTATCCGCCTCTACAAACTCCTGTGGTAATGAGTTCCACAAGTTAACTGTGTGATCTGTTTGTTGTTGGGTTGTTTGTTTTTTTTTTTTTTGGGGGGGGGGGGGGAATTTAATATAAATAAAAACCAAACCCCTTTCTCTTAATTTTAAACCTGTCTTTTGTAAACTTCAGTGGGTGCATTCTAATTCTAGCATTCTAGAATAGGTGAATAACAGTTCCCTGTTCACTTTGTCCACACTTCATGATTTTTATAGACCTCTGTCACATTTCAAGCCCCCCCCTCCCCCCAAAAATCCTTCTCCTTTCAAAACTCAGGAGTCCTGCCATATCAGCAGAGATTAAAAAGGCTAGCTGCTTCATACCCTAGATCATCTTGATTGCTCTTCTATGTACTTCTTCTAATTTTAATGCATCCTTTCTGAGATGCAGAGACCACTGCATACAGTATTCAATATTTGGGTGCATCATGGATTTGTGTAGTGGCATGACATCTTCCATTTTGTTTTCAGTGCCTTTTTAATGATGTCTAACATTTTTATTTAGTTTTGGGTTGCTGCTCCATATTGAGCTGTTTTGGGATTGGGGTTTTTTTGGGGGGGAGGGGTAGGGAGGTTGGTGTTTTTTTGTTGTGTTTTTTTTAAAAGAACTATCTACAATGACTCTAAGGTCTCTTTCTCAGCATTGTGCACATATAGTTGAGGTTATTTTCCCCAAGTGCATTATCTTGTACTCGTCAACACTGAAGTTCATCTGCCACTTTCTGCCCACTCAGCTTGATGATATCTTTCTGTACTTTTTCTGTCAGCTTGGGATTTGACTACCTGGACCAACTTAGTATCATCTGCAAATTTGGAGTTTTCACTGTGTATCCCCATTTCCAGGTGATTGAAAATGTTGAACAAAACCAAGCCCAGCACATATCCTTGCAGGATCCCTCTTTTGTGCTTCCTGTATCCTGAAAAGTGACCATTTAGCCATATCCTTTGCTTCCTGTCTTTTAACCAGGTCTCAAACCACAAAATAACCTTCCCTCCAATCCTTGGCAGCCCAGTTTTTTAAAAGCCTTTGAGGTACCTTGTTGAAAGGCTTTTTGAAAATCCAGATATGTTATATCAACTGGATTCCCCTTTTTTATACGCTTGTTAACAGCCTGGGAGAACTCTAGGAGATTGAGGCAGGATTTCCCCTTAGAAAAGCATACAGATAAGCCTTCTGGAAACCTTCAAAGGATGTTTGACTATAGCATTAGCCTGTTGGCAGGGCATTTAGGTGCTCTTGATATTTGTGGTGGAGGTGCATAAGTTAGTTGTGATGGTTTGGCCTTCCTTTATTATCTGTCTGTCAAGCTCCTTTGAGCAATATTAATTGGTGTTCAGCTGAGCTGGCAGACAAACAGTTATTTTCATGGTCACTTCCTAGGCAATGCAAGTGTCTGAATTTTATATGAAGAGCTGTCTCTCTGCTAGTCTCTCCAGTAGCGTACAAGCCTGAAAAGCATGGCCCTAGCAAACATCTTATCTGGCTTATATATAGCTCTTTTCATTGGTAGATCTCAAATAATGTCAGTATTATTCAGTATTATACAGATCAGAAAATGGGAGGGCAGAAAGGTGAAATGACTTCCCAAACCTTCCAGGCAGCAACTCTTCTTTTCTGCTTTGTCTCCCTAATGGGATAGGGTTGGAAGCGGGAGCGGGGTGATGGGGAGAGGGAAGGGGGAACTAGGAAAGGGCCAAAAATAAAACATTGACAGAACAAGGAGCAGTGGTCTCAAGTTGCAGCAAGGGAATTTTTAGATTGGATATTAGGAAACATTTTCACACTAAGAGGGTGGTGAAACACTGGAACAGGTTACCGAGAGAGGTGGTGGAATCTCCATCCTTGGAGGTTTTTAAGGCCGAGCTAGACAAAGCCCTGGCTGGGATGGAATGGTCTAACTGGGCATGGTCCTGCTTTGAGCTTGGGGTTAGACTAGAAAGATGATCTCCTGAGGTCCCTTCCAACCTTTATTTTCTATGATTCTATGTGGTTTGAGTCTGACTGGGTGGCAATAACCTAGTTGTCTAATAGTGGTGGGTCATCCCAACCCTTTTCTGAAGCTGCTCACCTTGGCTCTTGTCTGGGGCAGTGGGCGGAATTATAATTACCAAAATCATCAACAGTTTGGGGTTTTTCCTCTGAGATGTATTATTAAAGGCTTCGAATTTCTTTTGTTCTAACTGGCCATTTCATTAAAGCTCTTTTGTTAAGATGATTGTGCTAACTTTGTTTTAAATATATATTTCTAATTCTGAAAAGTCATAACATTTTTCATCTAAGGGTTTTGAAGCTGCTGGACCAGTTGAGCCTAATACTTTTTAATATAAGTTGCATAATATGCCCCTGGGTAGTATCAGGATGTTACCAGCTATTTGAGACTTGTGGAGAGTAGTTTAGACCTTGCTGCTGATTTGGAATGTTTGACTCCTGTGTCTGTGTGGCATTCATTTATTTGTGTACCTTGCATGGAGGTTGAACTTGTTGATTTTTGCAATACATGGACAAAGGTTACCTTAAAAGTTGTATTATGGACTAGTCTCATGCAGGAAAGGAAAAAAATTATATTCTTGCCCACACTCATTTACTTAGGCATTAGTAATACTTAAAGCCATACATTAAGGAATAAGGTAAGAAATAAATTAAGTTAACTGAGACTTTTGTTCTTGAATTAGTACCATCAATTAAAGAATGTATCCCTGGGAACACTTGGTTATGAACATGACGAAGATGATGGGTCAGGCTTAAAAATATGTAAACAGCAGTACAAGAAAGGCACAATGCTTCCGTCCAATGATACGCTGAATATAGATGTTGCCATTGAAACAGGTACAATCCTTCTACAATTTTTAAAAAGTGCTGCTGTGGAGGCTTTCTGTACTGTAATGACAAATCAACAATGATTTTTTTTTAAAAACTAATAAGTTTTTGTGCAGCAGTTGTACTTTTACAATGACATAGGAAAAGTTAACTTGGAAAGATATAGCACTACAAATCTTACAAGTACCCCAGCATTTTGAAGTGCTGCAAAAATGGGGCAGTATAGGCACAGGCAGATGCAATCCCTCAGATAGAGCCCCCTAGTTTGAGATTATTATAAGAGCGTGTGGCAGCATGCTTTCCAGCCAGGAGGCATTATAAGGAGTTACTAGGACCTGTGGCTCTCCTTCCTGCCTCTCCTCGCCCCCTTCCCTACTCAGAGAGGGGAGTCCATTAGTAAACCTGTTCAGGGACAGCCTGCTGCTTTTAAAGTAGCACCTCAAAACTGGCAGCTGCTCAGGATCTCAGATTAACTTCAGTGGGGCTCCACATAAGCAGAGGTGCTTACAATGAATAGTTTGTCAGGTCAGGACCTAACTTTGAGTACCTTCCATATTTGAATCCCTTTTTAAATATAAGACTTGTAAAAATATCTTTCTCTTCCTTTTTTAGATTGTATTCGCTTAGAACCACAGGCACTAGCTAATAAGAAGGTTAATGACTTGGACATAAAGAATTCATCATTTTTCAATCTTGAATTTTATAGGTAAACTTTTTTTAAAGATGCATTAATCATATGAAAATAATGGAATATACTACACTTAACTTTTCTGATTTCTATCTTATTCTTTTTGTTTAGGCTTATACAGGTTGAACTCTCCTTTAAACTTAAGGGCATTGATCTACAAACAATCCATGCCCGTGAACTGCCTGACTGCTATGCATTTCAGAATACTGTAAGTAAATTCCAGGCTTACATGCATAGAATCAAGTTGTCTAAAATTTTGGCAAATTTTGTTTCATTTACAACCTAGCTACAAATTAAAAGTAATAGTATGTAATTAATGACAGTAACAGCTGTGAATTAGGGGTGTGCGAAGTCGGCAGGATTTGATTTGGATTCGGCCTGATTCAGGGGACAGTCATTCGATTCGCCGATTCACATCACTGTCTCAATTTGACTTGGTCAAATCTGAATCTGAAGATTCGATTCTGATTTGGAGATAGACAGCTTTATATGTTTTTTCAGATTGAGCGTCCCATGGGAGCGTTGTGGGGTGGAGAAGTACTTCCAGTCCACTTTCGTGTCTGCTACGGAGCGCACAGGGACACTGCTCCCCTGGCCCCCCCGGCTCGGTGACTGGTGCTTCCTGGGTCTGGGGGGGCACCCAGGGTCCCCCCGCTGCCGATTGGTACTTCTGGTCCACTTCTGGGTCTGTCGCCAAGTGTGCGGGGGAACCCCCTGCGCTCCTGTGGGACACTCCATCTGCCCCATCATCTCAGCGTTCATGAGCTGCGCCTGGTACCTCAAGGTATGTAGAAAAAATGTATAAAGCTGTGTCTATGGCCGAATTGTCGAATGACTCCGATTTGATTCGGAGAGATTAACGAGTCTCCTGATTCGATTCGGAGGAGATTTGGTCCGATTCGGCAGCCAAATCTCCGAATCCGAATCGAATTGGTGACTGAAGCTTCGCACAGCCCTACTGTGCATCTTACTGAAGTCAGTAAGATTACAGCTGTGTAAATGAGACAATCTACCAAAGAGGACTCTTGTTTTTCTGACCTGTTTTAGAGCTGGTAACTATTTACCCCTTCTCAGACACTGTTCCCTCTTCACATTATATGAATGTTTTGTTTTTCAGAAGAAAATTCAAAGCTTTGAATTAACTTTTTTAATGTTTTGTTTTAGCTAAAAAAAAAAAAAAAAAAAAAAAAAAAGTTTTCAGATGTACTGTCTTCATACAGCTGGGTATTGCTTTGTCTTTCAAGGCCTTTTTAAGACTAGTATAACTTACTATTTTGCTTTTATATATAAAATTCAAATGATGAATTTTTATTTGTGTTTTGCAGATTACTTTCAACAACAAAGCACACAGTGGTAAGGTGAAGATCTACTTTGATAGTGATGCCGATATTCAAGAATGCAAGGACTGGTATATATCTGGTTCCAGTAAGTATTGTGCATGCTGTGTGATGAAAACTTGTTGCTTCCCGCAAATCTTCACTCAATTTCTATTATGACTGGTTCTATATGTGCCCATATTAATAAACAATGGGCTAATTTTACTAAAAAGAACATTCACACTAGGTCGCTATTGACCAGTGAATAAGAGAAAGATAGAGATGATTATGGTATCATTCCCTGCCTTATACTCTCTAGTGCATTAATTTAATTTTTTTTTTAAATGGCCCAGGTTTGTAGCCTATGTCATTTCCACAAAGGAGACTGGCATTAGGAAATATTTTTTATATTCACCTTCATTTTTTCTTTTAATTTTCTCCTAGTTGTACATTCTTTTTCTGTGCTAGTGATAACCCTTCTTCCCTTCTCCTGCTCTCACCAAATGCATGTAGTCATTTATTTTGTTCCTCCTTGGCTGTCTGTTTGGGAGATATAGCCAAGTGGGCCAGGAAGTGAGATCTTGTTTTTATTCTTGGCTCTGCTGGTGTTCTCCCTGAACTTACCTTTTTTTATTTACCTGGATTTCCCTATTGGCCTTTGCATTAACTTTCTCTGACCATGGTAGTGTTGGCACCACCTCTTGTTTTCCTATCTTATTTCTCTGAGCAGAAAGATTAATTTAGCTGTGCGTTTCTTTTTTTCTTTTCTTTTTAAAGGGGAGGCAGCAGACTAGCTGTTTAGAGAGGCATGAACTTTCATGGCCAAAGGGACATCCTGTGTATAGAGCTCAGTGGGGATAGGAGCAAGGAGTAAGATCAGTAAACTCTAAATTAAACTAATCAACTATTTATTCCCATTTCCCCTCTTCTCCCCCACACCTGGCACTCTAGAGAACACAAGGACTAGAAGGGGTTTAGTGTAGAAACAGTGCTAGTATACTAGAAATTTCTAAGGGGCAGACAAAAGCCAGCTTGAGAGCTGGTTTATATTGCCAGAGTCAGTCTGAAGATCTGTGTTGCAACAGGAGCAAAAACCTATTTCAAAAGAGTATATTTTTGTTACTTAAATGCATGTGCATCTCCTAGGCATTTCTAAGGTCCTGGATGAAATATCTGACTATGGTCCCATAACAGTTATTTCAGTCACTTTAGTACCTCAGCAGAAGGAATCTCTGGGTATACAGTTTAATCCTTATGGATCTGTGCCATGTGCTCTGCTCCTGTGTTCACCTGATAAGTAAACAGTTGTTCCTCCCTTTGTGGGTTGTGATCTAAGATGCATGCAGGCAGCTATACAAAAGCAGTTAACCAGTGGTCTGCTTGTCAGACTTACCAGATACAAGGGTGACAGCTCACTGGTTAAAATAACTATGTAATGTCATCAGCAGGGATCCTGATTTTCTCTGTTAAAAAAATCCAGAATTATCTGATTAAAAACCCCAAAGTCTGTGTTTTTCTGTGATTAAAATGAAATGCATATATATAGGTAACCATTGAACAAAACGTTTTATTGATATATTTACAATTTTAAGGCAATTTGGAAGCCAAACAATACCTCAGTCGTTATAATAAAATTCTAAATACCTATATATGTTGGTGTTTGATTTGGGGTTTTTAATCATGGAAAATCAGAGCTTGCCCTGTCCCCTTCACTCACCAGGATGAAGGTCGCCCCACTACTGCTTTGTGGCACTGAGCAGCCCTGATATGCTGGTACCCTGTCCCTGCCATTTGATTCTTCTATCACTTAGTTTCAGTAAGCTGAATTTCAACACAGGCTTTTCGAGCAATGATGAGTACTGAAACTCAGACACCTGCAACTTTTTTTTTCCCCCTGGAACTTTAAAATTCTTTCCTTTTGACTAGAAGCTTACTGTGACTCTAAGGGCTTTGTGAGAAATAAGATTGTCCATGCTGCTATTTCTGGTGAGCAATACAAATAAGAACAGTATCTACATTTTTCTTGCATTGTTTCAGCATTCTTCTGATCTTAAGGAAGATATGAATGTTTTTAAAGGCTTCACTTCAGAAAAATGCTTAGTAAGGCAAAGTGCTACATGCCTGTGTCACCAGTTTTTAATGAATGTGAACCTCACAATTGCTATTAAAGGCTAGGATACAGTAGTAAAACTGATAGGATTTTGTGTTGCACTACAGGAGGTCTTGATTTTAAAAAGAACAATGCAAGAAGAATTTTCTCTTTAGCCAAATGGCCCATTACTTTTTTTTTTTTTTTTTTTTTGGTATGGTTGGAGTTAGGGGCAGATTCAATGCAGGGTGCAGCAATGCAGTTGCATTCCCCTTCTGGTACCATCACCTCTGTCCCCAAGTGCAGGAGAAACCCCAAAGCTATTCATCTCCCACCCCAGCCACAGTGGGCAGGTTTCTTCTTCCTGCTGTTGCTCCCTACTGCCCCCACCAGGTGTCACCCTGCTGGCTGGGAGCAAGCACTGAAGGAGGAACCTGCCCCACACTGCCCTGGGCTGATGCAGGGGTGCCCCAGAACCACTCTTGCCCCATTCCAGCTGTGCTGCAGGGAGCAGCTGTGTGGGGAGCTGGGCTTGGCTGAGGATGGGGGGGGGGGCATTAAAGGGTTCTTCCTCCATTGCCTGCTCCTAGCCAACAGGAGACACCTGCAGGGAAGGGGTGAGGAGGGAGCAGTACTAGGGGGAAAAACCTGGGTGTTGCCACTGCTGTTTGACAGAGCCTGGCTCCATATGCTCTGGGACTCCCCCTAACCCCCTCCTCCCAGCTGAGTCAGCCTGGGGTAGCAGTGGTAGTGGGCAGGTCATGCCCCACAAAGTACATCTGCTCCCTGCCTGGCTCCCTGGTGTCACCTGCCAGCCCAGGGGGGCTGCAACCATGCCTTGTTCCTACCCCCCTTCCCCTACCTGAAGGGTGTTGTGCTGTGCCCCCATTTAGTAAATCCTGGATCTGCCCATGATTGGAGCCCACCTACTTATTGCTCCCTCTTCTACCCTAGTCTTAATGATATTGGAGTTGTGTTATTTAGTTTTCTACTCATTTGTGTTCTGGGGCTTGTAGCCATGTATTCATTTCTTACAACTGTCTATTTTCCTGTAATTTACCTGCATAACAAATAGTTGATTAGTTTAATTCAGTTTACTGATCTTAGTTGATAAATGGCTTTGTTCTGTACTATGTGCAAAATGCTTACATACAAAAGGCTATTTAAGTCCCTGAATAAATATCAGAAGGCATGCATATATTATATTTTATTGTGTGTGTGTGTATGAAATATGTAAAAAAAAATTACTTTTGACACATTTTTGAAAAGGAGGAATATATTTACTTAAATTGAGAGAATTCTCTCTCCCCCGGATCTGTTGAATATTGTCACTGACTTGGAAATGTGCCTTGAATTTCCTTGCTGCTGTAGCAGTTTTTGGTATAAGTTGAGAGATCCATAAAACAATATTTATTTCATTTTCATAGATGTTGGGGGAAGGTGAGGGAGGGAAATCCTTCTGTTTAATTAAGTTCATGTGCCAATTTCTGTCATATGCAACTTCTGTGAAGTAACTAATACACTTTGAAAAAAATAGATGAGTAGAAAGGCATTACTCTATGGTAGGCAAAATTTGATCTGTCAACAAAATTTCTTAATTTCAAATAGTTTAAAGAAAATTGCATTACTTTCAGGCTGTTTTTGAAGTAAGATAACAATATAACTGCTTCAATACTTATTGAAGCTCTTTGTCATTTGCAGACCACTTTTTAAGTTCTTTGCTCAAACAAATATGTAGAAATCTAATTCTTCATATTTTTTTAAATAGTTGTTCAGAAGAACACTCAGTACATTCTGGTGTTTGATGGATTTGTCATTGTAAGTTGCTTTGCTTCCCTTATTCTCTGCACACGATCCATTATTCTTGCTCTAAAACTTCAAAAAGTAAGTACAGCTTTCTTGTCTGTGTGTATTATGTTCCCACTGTTTTCTAAGTTTTTAGTTCTACTGAACAGTGATTTAATTTTGGGTTGTTAGGTGAATGTGATGCACTCTTAGAAAGCATGGAGGCAAGGTAGGAAAGGGTCTAGGTCCAGCCTGAGAGCTCAGTTTCACTGCGTGCCTCTACAGCTAGTTGCTCCCAGCAGTGCAAAGTAGCACTCCTGAATGTTTCTGTAATAAAAAAGATAATTTAATATCTACAAGGTGAAATCCTTGCCCATTAACATCTTCTGGATGTTTTGCAATTGACTTCGTTCAAAGAATCTTGTATAAAATTCTGCCAAACTTCTCATTTCTTGTTCTAAGCAGCAAAAAGCATGCATCCTTAAAATAAGTGTTCTTAACCCTGAGTTCTGAGTTGTTTTTTTTTTCTTTTAAATGTTCAGACATTTAAATTTTCATTAAGTAAATTCCTGAAAGCAGGGGTCTGATACTTTTTCTTACTTTTTCTGGTTGCTGTTCATTGGAAAATCTGCTCCTGAAGGGAGCTAGGGTGTGGGTGCCTAAGTGGAAAGAGGAGAACACAGGATATATAGTATCCAGTTACCTTAATCAACATGCTATCTGTGTAATCTGCAAACAGGACAAAGGTGAATGGGACACAGTTCAGCAAAGGGTTTGTCATACTGGTCTGAGGAGCTGGGATAGGAGCACTCACCCATCAGTAGGGGACGCAAGGGACAGTCAGTGAGTTGGCATGCATAATGTAGAACATGCAGTTGGTATGAACAGCAGTAAAAATAGCATTTACTTGGCAGAGATGCAATTAAATATCTCTTTTCCTATGCTGACTGTTTGTTGTTGTTACTGTTGTTGCCTTCATATTAATCTAACTCTAACAAATAATATAGAAGCAGTATGTTCTTTCAACATGTCTAATTCAAGTATGTACTTGAGCTCTGCTCTGGTGCTAGAGCACTTGTAGGAGAGATTCCTTCTCCAAAAGGGGGAATCAGTAATCGGATATCTAAATACTTATTTAATGCAGAGATTTGTGAATTTTTTCCTGGAAAAATATCAACGCCACGTCTGTCATGCTGACCGTCTGGAGTTTATAAATGGATGGTATGTCCTGGTGATTATCAGTGATATGATGACAATTGTTGGATCTATACTTAAAATGGAAATAAAAGCCAAGGTGAGAGTTAACATTCTAATGTTGTTCTTGCATGCATTTAATCTTATGTGTATTAAACCTGCTTGCAGTAAGGGAAACCAAATCTGACTGTTCTGTTTCAGTAGTTTGGTCTGGTTTCTCTTCTTTTTTGTTGCTATTACTTTTCCTCCTCATCCATTGCCACCAGTTGTGCATTTTCTGTCTGGTACCAGCTCAGCTCTCAGACCAGAGAGTGTTGTACTTCTTCATCTGGGCTTACACTTTCCCTCTTGAGTCCTTAAGGCAAACACTAAAGCAGATGCAAAATTTATATACATTAGTTTTGTAGAACTACATAAAAAGAAAATGAACAATTATATAAAGTAGATATGGTTATAGGTACTTTTGAAAGATTAAATGCATGTGGCTCATGCTGTATTTTAATAAAGCCAACAAAAAAATCTGCCCTTAATGTCCAGGTTTTTTTACATGCATTAAAATTCTGTAGAAGGTATGCTAACACTCTGCAAATTGTTGCCTCTTGTTTGTCTCAGCAGTATGTAGAGATGATATTTCAAGGATCAGGGTCTAAATATGCCAGGCATGACTACATGAGGAACCATCTTTGTTATGTGTACCTGGGACATGGAGTAGAAATATTACCATCACTTCTTAAGAAGTGACTAATGAGCAGTGCTTTTGTTATAAATGATACTCTGAATAAGATCAATCAAGAAATGGTCTCTTGACAAACAGTAGACTCTAAGGCTAGGGACAGAAATTGCACACAAACCATGGTATAAGTGAACAGAAACGGGCTCAAGTCTGTAACACAACAGAAGTTCAGTGTACATAAACTACCTTCAAAGTGGCCAAAACCTGTTTAAGATCAATCTGGATGGATGTGGTATCAGACTTAACTCGTTTAGGTTAAATTGATTTATTGAAGTGTGAAGATTGAATCTATTCAGCCTCAGGCTTTTTGACATCTGTACTGAAGTGTACCCAAACTGCAGTGCATAGGAGTGGAACTGTAACTGCAGTAACTTGCTTTCATGGACTGCCTAGACCACAAGTCCAGTGGTGTCTTGCTAGTCCTTTGCAACAAGCTCATTCTAGAGAGCAACAAATGTTTTTTGTTGTTTTGGGTTTTTTTTTTGGGGGGGGTGTCTTTTTCCCTTTCCCACAACACAGCCATATGTTAACAGATTGTGCGTATTCACGCAGACTGATGCGTTTGTATAGGGGTGCTCTTGGAATATCTGGGCAGACAGCATGCTCTGAATACTAGTGAGACATGTGCACAGAATAGCACAAGCAGTATGTGAACAAGGGCTGATGAAATTGGTCACAGGCGCAGTGGGGAGATAAAAACTTTAGGGTGCTGTCGGACGTAGACGGAAAACAAAACAAAACAAAGAGTGTTTTACCAGAAGAGGAACTGCATCAGTTTGACCCAGCTCCCCAGTATCTGTATAGCTTGCACACTTCAGCGTGGCTTTCTGGGGCTTTTATCTAATAGATGAATCAGCTATACACTGGGGAGCTGGGTCAAATTGATGCAGTTGCTCTTCTGGGCATGTGCTGTGCTCAGTGCAGGGGCACACTGAGCTGAAAGTAAAGCACTGGGGTTTTTTTTGTTTTGTGTGTTTGTTTTCCCCATGTCTGTGAACACCCTTAGTTTCTTCTACCTGTTTTCTGTGACTGTTTGGCAGTTCTAGGCCTCAAAGCAGAGCCACATACAATTACTTCTTATGGCCATGAGCAGTATAAACCTTTTGTGTAGACAGAAACTGTTTCAAGTTAACAGGGTCACTAGGTGGTCATTAATGCTGCTGAAAATATTAGTGTAGGCAGAAGCACCATCACTAGTTTTGCTATAAACTGAAGAATAATAAATACTATGCTCTTTTTTTGGATTTTCATGAGAATTCAATCTAATTGTGTAATGTTCTTGTACCCATGTTGAAAGTGATGCAGTGCTCAGAGGTTTTAAGCGAATTCTTGTTCTTGTGTGCTTTGTTATACACAGTCCAACAGGAATTGGAATGTAAACTGAGGCTGCTTAGACTAATTGTATTCCAATCTTCCAGTCTTTCCATATGGATTTTAAAGCTGTATTGTTTCATGCAAAGGTGTCTCTCAATATGTTTTGTTACTCATTTGTGTGTTGCATTTTTCAGAACCTCACAAGTTACGATGTTTGCAGCATTTTACTTGGAACATCCACTCTGTTTGTTTGGGTTGGAGTCATCAGATACTTAGGATATTTCCAAACATACAATGTAAGTATGGAATCAGGTGTTCAACAGCTGGAACATGTTTGTTGTTCACTTCCATATCATTTAACGTGTCCTTTTTATCGTCTCTTCCTTTATACCCCACTTTTCCAGGTGCTCATTTTAACAATGCAGGCATCACTACCCAAAGTGCTGAGGTTTTGCTGTTGTGCTGGGATGATCTATCTTGGCTATACTTTCTGTGGCTGGATTGTACTGGGGCCTTATCATGAAAAGGTATGTAACTATTAGGAGACCTTAAAAATGAAGTAACTGCACAAATATCTGAAATAAGAAATCTTCATTAAATATTTAGATACAAATCTTCATTATAGTCTTTACTTCATGTATGTAACTTGAGGTTAAGGAGCCCTGTATTCTCAACATGTAACTAAATAGTTGAAGCTTTTTAAGGCAAAATGTATCTTGGCCTTAAATAAGCAGCCATTACTATTGCATCCACAATGTGTGTATATAAATTTCCCTGCTGCCATTTCAAATACTACCACAATAGCACCTGCACCAGAACTTCCTGACATTCTCCCACCTTTTGTTGTTGCACTGGAGCTGAACCATGCAATCCTGTATGTGCAACCTGGATGCTGACGCTTTTAGCCCCCACTTGTCATCTTGGGGGGTTTTCATTGCTTGTAGCTTTTACCCTTAGAGGAGTAGTAGGAAAAACTTTTGCACACTTGATTGTGATCCTAAAATATAATGATTTGGAAAATCAGTAAGTTTAGCATTTATGCAGGACAGCTCCAAGCATTGTTCACTACATCACAAAATAAAAATACCAGTTTAAATAAATAGCAAAGGCTAGTTACTTGGCTTGATGTGTAAAGTGCTCTAACAGGAAAGAACAACTGGTTGGAGATAAGAGATTTGTTTCTGAGTATTCATAATCATGTACTTGCTGATGTGTGTTAGAAGCAGTATATTAATTGTTTTTTCATTGTTTGGCATCATTTTAATGCTGTAACATTTTAATGCTGTAACACAAACCTGTAATGTCTTGCCCCTATGTTAGGAATTTTAAGAAACCAAATACAAAATGTGTATTAATCTTATCCTTGGCACTTAGTGCCATCACCTAAAGTACGTGCAGACTGAATTCTGCCTAAAGCTTTTTAGAAATCTCCCCAGAAAACCTACAATAGATTGCAGGATTGCACACAGTAAACTATAAGGAACAATCATTTCCCTGAGATGCTGACTCGCCAAATCTTCAAGTAGTGAGCATCTTAATTGTATAAGTGAGTGAAAGTGTAGTAAATAAATGCTTGACTAGTTATCTTTTAAAACTGTCTTGCTCAGTGTGGCATATTGATAAGGAAATCAATTTTTAGCTTTAGTTACTGTGGTTTGTAATGCTCTAGCAACTGTTTCATCTCTCACTAGAGGGCACTATTGTCCTGCACAGAGCAGCCTAGTGCAGGCACCTTGCTTTTCCATGTGTTTGTAATTTTGACTGCAGTCTGAAAAAGGCATGACTTGATTCTCATCCAAGCTCATCTTCAGTGTCACTGAAAGTCTTGTGCAGAATGTGATAATGGAAGAGTCCCTGGCTTAATGTCCCACCAATCTGACACTCCCAGGAATAAAACCTTGTGTAGCAGTCTAGTGAGATTTGTCTCCAGGATAGTGCAGTGGCAAGATATGCAGCATTATGTGAAGCAGTAGGTAGTAAAGAACTGTGTTTTTGTTGTTGGTTTCTTTTGGAGTTTTTTTTAAATGAAGGAAAGATAATAAGTGGTAAAGCTGGAGGAGGAAGAGAAGCATAATGTTTGGTGATAGCCCTCCTTTACTATCTTGAATTTTCCTGTTTCCTTGTTTATATTTTCTGCCAGGGTGTCAAGGGGTTATCTTGCTGTCACCAATACTAAAGTAAAATGTCAAGTGCATATATATATGGAAAAGAATTCTGTCTGCCTCTGAGCCAAATGATTATGCCATCATGGGTTTGGTTTTGGGGTGACTTTGCTTTGAGTAAACACTTGGAAAAATATTTGGCCCTCTTTCTTTTCCTCCCTCTCATCTGGATGCATTAATTAACCTTAGAACCTGGGGAAAAGAGGGGAAATGAAGTCACTTTCACTATTTTATATTTGTTTGTCTTCTTTTTTTCTTTTCCCCTAGTTTGAAGACCTGAACACGGTTGCTGAATGTCTGTTTTCTCTGGTGAATGGTGATGACATGTTTGCAACTTTTGCTCAAATACAACAGAAGAGCACCTTGGTGTGGTTATTCAGTCGACTATATCTGTATTCCTTCATTAGTTTGTTTATATACATGATCCTCAGCCTTTTTATTGCACTCATTACAGATTCCTATGATACTATAAAGGTAAATCATTGTCTCTGTTACTCTCTCTTCTAATTAATTATTCAGCATTCACTCTCATTAGTTAAACCATAATGCTGGACAAATGAAAGGGCTCCTGAGGTGCTGAGTGATTTTAATGCATAGTGAGGATAACCAAAAGCTTTTAGCTTAAGATATGTGGGATGGGGAGTGGGAGGCAAATAGAGTGAATTTCTTTCATCCAGGGACTGGTATGAAAAAGTAATTTAATATGCACCTTCTCTCTCCCACTTTCCACTCTTGCCTGGGTTTAACTTATGGGTCAGAACAATAGCTTGAGGGAGAGAAAGGGGAAGGTTAAAATCTGAAATGCTTGTTCTATGGAGCTGGGGATTTTTTACTAGATGTCTAAGAGCATTTGCATAGCAGCAAAACATTTGGCTGAAGCTGGTCCCCAGGATGTACTAACACTAGTGGGGAAGGAGAGAGGGAGAGAAGCAGATCAGTTAAAATAGCTTAACAGTACAGATCTGAATCCTGCAGCCATCAGTTGCTTACTGAATGGTATTACCTGTGCTAATTAATAACAAGCTAGAACCACAGCACTCAACATCCCTATCTCCAGATTGCTCCCTTCATTCTTACCCTCTAAAGGTATCTCCCTTATTTAGTAGTACCATCTGTTGTTACATACTTGCTTCCTGGTGATTTGGGTGACCTGTTGGAAGGCTTTATTTAGAAACCAGCCTCTAGTTATTGTCCCTGTGTCTTCCTGCCAGGTATATAGCAGGGTAGTAGTAGCTATGTAGTGGAAGTATATGAAGCACAAAATTAGGGTAGCCAAAGGCTTTTTTTCCCCAAACATTTCAAAACATGATTGGTTGACAGTTTCTTGATGGTCAGGTAAACTGAGGAGGCATAGGGTTTACTTTGTTTATTTCCTTTGAATCAAAATACTTAAAGGAGAACTAGTTGAATGTCAATATGTTGAAGTATCTTGGATAGCATCATCTAGAAGAAGTGTTGACAAAACTTAAGTCATTGCTCATGGTTTCTGCTTCAAGGCATTCAGAAAGTTGCAGTTGGAGTTATTTAATAAATCAGAACCCAATGTATAAATTACTATATTTACTGCTAATTTGTAGGAGTGAGCAAAGACCCTGCTCTTATTTAAAATTAAAAAAATGTATCCAGGAAGCTATACAGGAAAGGCCTAAAAGGGGATATCTGAACTGTATTTATCTTTTTCTTTTTTTTTTTTTTTTTTATATAGATAGCTTTTCTTCTGTTCCTCCAGCTATGCTTCTCTCAGCTGTAGGGACAGCTTCATCTATTAATGTAGTTTGCAGCACTAATTTCAACTCCATTCTGGTAGGCTTAGAACATTGTTGCAGGGGATGATTTTTTATGTACTCTAAGGTATTCTATTTTCCAGAAATACCAACAAAATGGCCTTCCAGTGACAGATCTTCACGAATTCCTGAAAGAATGCAGTAGCATAGAGTATGGAAAGGAACTGCAGGCTTCTGTACCTTTCATCTGCTGTTGTGGAAGGTTAGTACAGTTGCTGTATTGATTATATGAACTGTACAATTTTAAGCACCCTAGTGTTGGTTCTGTTGCCAGTATAGTTTTTCACTGCTGCAGGCACCCCAGAAATCTAGCTATAGAATGGTCAGTTTCCTGAGTATACTACTCCTTTTTCTCTTGTTTGACAGCCTAGTTATTTCCTTAAATGTAATCATGGTAGGGGAAGGGGAAAGAGGCAATTTTGTGTTTAATTGCAACTTTTTTTGTAATGTGCTTTGAGACAACCAGGTGAAAAATACTGCAAGAGGTAGGCAGTGTTGGTAAGTGCACATGGAGAGATGAGTGAGGTCAGGAAAGTGCATAGATCTGAAACTTTCAGTGGTCGCACTTGAAAATAGGCTGCAGATACAGGCAGACCTAGACAGGCTGGCAAGTTGGGCGGATCAGAACCAGATGAAGTTCAGTATTGACAAATGTAAAGTGCTCCATCTGAGGTTGAACAATCCCCAACATACTTACAGGCTTGGTGGCGCCAAACTGACTAGCACCATGACTGAAAGGGACCTAAGGGTAATAATAGACCATAGCATGAACATGAGCTGTCAGTGGGATGCTGTAACCAACAGAGCAAACAATACTCTGACACATATATCAACCGATGCATCTCATGTAAAACCAAGGAAGTGATTCTTCTGCTTTACTCGGCATTAGTGAGACTGCAGCTGGAGTACTGCGTCCAGTTCTGGGCGCTGCACTTCAACAAGGATGTGGAAAAGCTTGAGAGAGTCCAGAGAAGAGCCACCCATGTGATCAGAGACTTGCAAGGCAAGCTGTAGGAGGTAAGGCTGAGGGACTTGGGCCTCTTCACCCTAAAAAAGAGAAGGCTGAGAGGGGACTTGGTAGCAGCTTACCGCTACATCATGGGAGTACATCAAGGGCTTGGTGAACAACTGTTCACCAGGGCACCCTTGGAGAAAACCAGAAGTAATGTCCACAAACTCCGAGAACACCGTTTCAGGCTTAACACTAGGAAAAATGTCTTCACAGTTAGGGTGTCCAGACTGTGGAATAATCTCCCTCCAGAGGTGTGCCATCACCTACCCTGGAAATCTTCAAGAGGAGACTGGATGTTCACTTTGCTGAGGTCACCTATTTGGTGCTTGCCAGGATCAAAATTTGACTATCATGGCCACGTCCAGACAAGTGTGGATGTTTGGTTCCCCAGGGAATGCCTGTGCCACACATGCTCTGGTGTGTGGCAGGTTACCCTGGGTGGGGTAGGGGAGGTTGGGGCCAGCAACTTTGCTGGCCCTAGCAGTCTTACCTGGGAGCCTGGCTGCCAGCTGGAGTGTGGCTCTGGCTAGCCAGGCTCCAGTTTTTGGTGGTGTGTGGTGCCACCACGTGTATCACCCTGCTTTTTTTCTGTGTGGGTTTTTTTGACCCCAGGATCTCCCGGGATCAAAAAATTCTCCTGTGCTGCAAGGTAGCAGCATGGGGAATTCCTGAATGTGCAGTGTGTGGCACCACAGGTGGGTAAAACAAGTGACATCTCTGCAAATTGCAACCTTTGAAGCAAAACAAGGCAAGCCATGATAAGGGAAAATAATTTCCAGTAACCTCCTTTCTAGAGACCCTGGAACATCACCTGAGTTATTTGGCAATGCCCATCATAGATTTCAGGGTCAGAAGGGACCTATTAGATCATCGAGTCCAACCCCCTGCCCCAGGCAGGTAAGAGTGCTGGGATCAGATGATCCCAGCCAGGTGTTTGCCCAATCATCTCTTAAATACCTCCAAGGAAGGAGGTAGCATCACCTCCCTTGAAAGCATATTCCATATTTTGTCAACCCTCACTGTAAAGAATTTTTCCTGATGTCCAATCTAAATTTGATCTCCTTCTGTTTGTGGCCATTGTTTCTAGTTACCCTGATGGGCACCCTGGTAAACGTATCCCCTGTTTCCTGCTTGCCCCCCACCCCCGCGGTGAGTTTGTAGATGGCCACAAGATCACCTCTCAGCCTTCTCTTGCAGAGGCTGAAGAGATTCAGGTCCCTCAACCGGTCCTCATAGGTTTTTTCCTGTAGGCCTTTAACCAGATGGGTGGCCCTCCTCTGAACCCTTTCCAGGTTATCTACATCCCTCTTGAAGTACGGCACCCAAAACTGGATGCAGTACTCCAGCTGTAGCCTGACCAATGCTGCATAGAGGGGAAGTATCACCTCCCTAGAGCTGTTTGTGATGCACCTACTTACGGAAGAAGGAGTGCAGTTAGCTTTACTTATTACTTCATCACATTGGTGACTCGTGTTCATTTTGGAGTCGACTGTGACTCCAGGATCCCTTTCCACAGTGGTGCTACTTAGAATGGTACCTCCCAGGCTATAGGAGCGTTGATGATTCTTCCTCCCTAGGTGCAACACATGACACTTATCCTTGTTAAACTGCATCCTATTCTGTTCTGCCCACTTCCCCAGCCTGTCCAAATCAGCCTGGATTTGCTCCCTGCCCTCTGGTTTGTTTACCTCCCCCCATAGTTGGGTGTCATCAGCAAACTTGGACAGGGTGAGTCATCTGTGAGTAAGACTTGTATTATAACCCTGGTAGGTAGCTCTTGCCCCTCTGGAGGTTATGGGACTAGTAAAAAACTGCCTTGTTCTCTGGTTTCCCTACCTATCTATAGAGAAATCTTACAAAATTGATGTCCCTTTAAGATAATGTTCCTATAAGGAAAAAAGAAAAGTGTCAACATCAAGGCCATGCTGAGTTCCTATTAGAGCGTTAGACAGACCTCTTAGAACATGCTCAGAGTTGTTGCCTGCTGACATTAGCAGCTGTAAAGAGGCCCTGGTGGTTGTGGTACTGCGATTCTGTTATGCTGTATGCATAGTCTGAGGGAAGAGGAGCAGAATTTGACATCCTGACTCAAACTAGCGTGACAAATTCTGTTTGTAAAGACTATCAAACAACAGAGAGCCACCTGTGTTATACCTGAAGTTCTTGTATACCATGGTCTCTGCTCCTGATGTGCCCTTGAAAGGATGAAAGAAACCTCTGGTTTGTGAGAGAGGAGGGGAGGCATCTCAGGCTCTTAGTAGTGTCTCTGGGTGCTTTAAAGGTAGGAGTTTCCATGAGCTTGTTACCAAGTTGCAGCTTCAACACTAGTCTAGGTTGCAGGCAGACTTGGATACTTTTCTCCTTTCCTGGCTATAGGAAGTTGTGGTTTAGCTGGCACTAGAAAGAGCACCAGAGGCAGGGGACTGGGAGCTTTAGGTTGCTGACAGATGTCAGTTCCAATTGTCTGCAATTCTACTGGTTGCCTGCAGTTTCTGGGAGAGGTGGATTAAAACAGGGAATCATGGAACAAAATGGGCAACAAGGGTGGGTATCATTTGCTCCTAGGAGGTTAGGATGTGGCTTGGCTTGGGATATTGTACCCCAGTAAACTATGTTTTTATTAAATTAGGGCTTTTTCGACTAGGGGAGCCCCAGAAAGTACATCAAATATTGGGGGATCTGTTGTCTCTGACGTGGGTTAGAATCCTATTTAAATTGTTGTCTTGAACATCCATGTTCCTGTCAGATGGAAAAAATATTTCTCTCGTTAGAGATTGCTAATAGCCACAAGAACTTACTGGAATTTACCTGATTTCATGATCACTTAATGGGTTCTCTTTCAAATTGATAGCCCAACATATTTCCTTTTGCTGAGAGCATGATAAACCACCTTCATAAATCACTTTCCTGTAGGTTTTTGGAAAGAGGCCCATTAAGCATCTGTTGAAGGTGGTTTAAAAACAATAAATCCTGCATCCCTTGGTTCCTTCCAACCCTATGGTTTTTTTTGTTTTTTAAGATGGGCAGAATCTTTTTAGTTGCCTGAGAGAGATTTAAGCACCCCTAAATATTTAATATTGCCTTTTTTATTGAGTGAAGAATTGTGGATTTTTTTCCTAGTCACAGACGTCGACAAAGTGATGACAGCTTGATACTTATTAACTGATGACCTGCTACTGAAGCTTGCTGCTCAAGAGTGTGCAAGAGGGGCAACTTTGGCAGAAAATTTTCCCCAAAATTGCCAAGAGATCCATTATTTCCTTGTAAATGGACTTAAAACACTTGAAGTGTTGCGGGAAGAAAAAGCTGCTACTCACTGGTGTCAGCTGGCTGACCATGGTGGAAGTTCAAGACTTGCCTTTACTGGGGAATAGAAAGCACTGACAGCTACTCTCACTCTGGGTTCCACAACCATAGAGAAGGCTTAACCCTGAGAAATCTCTGTGGGAGCTTGGGTTGCTCAGCACCAGTCAAGGTCAGGCTACAAACTGATAATCTATTTCTTAAAAAAAATATGTAGAACAGTATTTGAAGACTTAATCTGCTTGTTTTTAAGGACAATGTAAAATATTGCAATTCTTGGAAGGGAAATGTATGGCTCATTCATGTGAATGAATGTACTCAGACATGAGACTTATAATTTGTTTACCACAAAAAAGATTTGGTTCATTGAAATAAATTTGTGTAATATGCAGACCTGCACAAAAGTACAAAACAATTGCTGTTCTTGCTCTTGTGTGTTGTTGTGTTTTTTTTTTTTAACTGTTAAACTATAGATAAATTACTTACTCTTCTCTTCTAGAAAACAGAGCTATTTGTCTACTTTGTTCCTGGCTGGAGGCTTCCTCCACTATTCCCTAATTTTTTTCATGTGGATGATTTGCAGATCATGTATTAATTTCAGCACTTTACTATCACCATAATTATAGATAAATTAATCTACACTTGATATTGTGTGGTTGGAACTTTTTTTCACATCAAGTATCAGATGGTGTTTAATATCTTTATAAACAGTAGGATTGAGTGTACAATTAACAAATTTGCAGATGACGCCAAGTTGGGTGGAATTCCAGATACTTTGGAGAGTAAGGCTAGGATCCAGAATGACCTGAATAAACCAGAGAAATAGTCCACAATCAATTAAATGACATTCAAGAATGACAAGTGCGAGGTCCTGCACTTGGGGATGGAATGATTACAAGCACAAATGCAGACTGGGGAACGAGTGGTTAGTCCAGGGGTGGCCAAAGTCCAGCCTGTGGGCTGGATCAGGCTCATGGTGGACTCCATTTCCCAACAGTCCCTCCCCACATCATTGTGGCCAGTTTGCTTGGAGACCCCACGAGCAGCAGGGCTGTGACAGCATGGGGCCAGGGTTTCCATGAAGACTGGCACCAGCAGTGCTGGCAGGATACATGGCTGGGTGGGGAGCTGCTCTGGGGCTGGGATCCTGTGGTGGTGACAGCATGGTCTGGAGCCAATACAGAGCTGCAATTTGCTGCCCGCACACCCTGGGCAGGAGCATGTAGGCCGTGGATCACGGCTGTGCCCCAGCTCTGGACCACGATGTCACCACTGCGAGATCCCAGCCCTGGCCCCAGAGCAGCTCCCTGCCCAGCTGTGCACCCTGCCAGCACTGCTGGGACTGGTCTCCATGGAAACCCCAGCCCTGTGCTACCCTGCTGCTCATGGGCTTTCCATGGAAACCAGCTGCAGTGACATGGGCAGGGACTGCTGGGAAATGGAGTCGGGCTGCTGGGTGGAGCTACCATTTTGCCCACTCCTGCGTTAGGCTGAAGTCATAGATGCAGGGAGAAAATATTATTTGGGGGGACTGAGTAAAACTTTAAACTTAAAAGATACTTCTACACACACACAGACACACACATGCAGAGACACAGACACACACAGACAGACAGATGCACACAGACGTCACCCAGCAGGTAAATCTGTGGACAGGAAGGGGTGCAGAGGAGGAAGGGGGCGTGGGGGGGGGGGCAGATCAAGGCCCCCTCAGTGAGGGAGGGAGTGGGGCAGTGGCTGAGGTGAATGGGGCCCCAGGGCAGGTCATGGGTTGGTCGGAGTCCAGGCAGCTCATCCAGGGGCATGAGGGGGGGAGCCTCCCACCATTGTACTGACCCCTGGGGCAGGTATGGGGGCATGTGCCCTCCAGATCTGTGTAGGGGGGAGGCAGACTGCCACTGAGGGCTGGGCTCTGCACCCCACTATGTCATGGGCCTCCCACTGCTGGGTGGGCAGGGGACACGGCGCAGCCAGTGTGCAGGAGGCATATGGCATTGCATGGCTGCTAGAGCACTGGCAGCGGGGCACAGAGCCTAGCCCACAGCGGCAGCCCACCTCCACCCTGCACACAGATCTGGGGGGCACATGCCCCCTATGCCAGCAGCAGGAGCCTGCCCCCCACAGCCCTGGATGGGCTGCCCAGACTCCAACCTTCTCACAACCTGTCCAGGACCCAATTCACCCCAACTCCTGCCCATTCCTCTGCCCTACTCCCTCCCCCACTGTGGAGGCCTTGATCTGTGCCCCCCTACCCCAATACCCCTTCCTTCCCTGTGCTGCTTCCCTTCCCCATGTTTACTTGCTATGCACTGCTCCACACATGGCCCGGCCAGGCTGAGTTCCTGACCACCTGCAAGCTCTGGCTGCGTCTCTGTGTCTGTGTGTGCCCTTCCTCACACTGCTGCAGCCTGCCGGAGCCTGTGCCCAGGATGCCCTGTGATGCTCTGCACTGCCACCGCTGCCTGTGTCTGGGGGTCTAAGCTCTGTTAGTCCCAGCCTTCTGCCGCCTATGGTGAAGTACTGCACAAAAGGAGCTGGGGGGTTACTGTAGACCATCAACTGAATATGAGCCAACAGGGTGTTCTTGTTGCAGAAGGCCAAAACCACACTGGGTTGCATCAACAGGAGTGTCACTTGCAGTTCAAGGGAAGTGGTTCTTCCACTCTGTACATCACTAGTGAGGCCTCACCTGGTATACTGTTTCTAGTTTAGGACCCCATGCTGCAAGAAGAATGTAGACAGAGTGGAAAGAGTCTGGTGGAGAGCAGCAAAAATGATTGGTGTCTGGGGAAGCAAAATTTATGAGGGAAGCTGGAGGACCTAGGGTTATTCGGGCTGGAGAAGAGAAGACTGCGGGTGGGGATCTTCAAATACCTGAAAATAATATAATTATAATACTATAATTATAAAGATGATGAAGATGGCTTTTCTCTGTGTCTGTAGGGGTCAGAACTAAGAGCAATAGCTGTAGGAGGGGAAATTTAGCGTGGAGATTAGGAGGAACTTTTTGACTGTGAGGGTGATCAAGCATTAGAATAGACTACTGAGAGAAATTGTGGAATCATCATCCTTGGAAGTTTTCAAAAGCAGGGTAGATGGATGTTTGACTAGGATAGTTTAGTCAGGAATGATCTGGCCTTGAGCAGGGAGTGAGACTATGTGGCCTTGTGAGGTCCCTTTGAGCCCTACTTCTCTATGATCCCATAAAGAGCTGTTCTTACACAGGATAGATTGTTTTTCACAAACCTTGATTAGTCTGAACAGGTATCCATTGCCTAATGACAAAATCTGTTCTATTACTATCTAAAACAGTGGTTTTCAACCTGTGGTCTGCACACCCCTGGGGGTCCACAGACTGTCTAAGGGGTCCATGAAAGAGGACTATGATCAATCAAAAATATGTGAATACCCACACTTACAATTCAGAGGGGTCTGCACCTCCACTGAAAATTTCAAATGGGGTCCAAATCACCATTTGAAAAATTTTAGGGGTCTGCAAACGAAAAAAAGGTTGAAAGCCACTCATTTAAAAGGTGGATGCATGATACCTAAGACTTGAGGTCCTTGTAGTCTGTACCTCTGTACCTGGGCTTTGTTACTGACTGACTTGGATGCCTCACCCCCTTAGTGATTCTTTTTTTTTTTTTGTACCCACTTTATCAAAGGAAGGAAAATGTTTACTTAGGAGTGACCTGAGATCTAACTGATAGTTGTAAAGCAATTCTGGAGATCCTAGGATAAAGGGTTCCATGAAGAGACTAAATGTATTGTAGCTAATGAGCTTTCAACAATAAAGCAGTTGGAAATAGCCTTGCCTTTTCACATTAAGAGCCTGTATTTGCTGATTTTTTTTGTTAATGCATTTTTCCCCTTTTAATGAATGCCTCATATATAAGCTTTATATATATAACTTACATATATATAAGTTTTCAGACAGTGCTTAATTGATACTTTTTGTTTAGCTGTAAATCCTAACTTAGTGAACTTGACAATGGGCTAGAGAGCCATTACATAATCTGGTAATTAAGAGGAAATCTTTTAGCAGTAAATTCATAACTAACTGGCACCTGGAGGGTTCAAACTAAACTTAAAATACTTTGTATATGTCTTCTAATATAGTAGGTTTACTACAAAACGCTGACCACAGTAGTTCTAGCGTTTGGGTAGTTGAGATACCATATATTACAACAATTTTGTCCTGACCGGGGGGCTGGCTACCTGTATTCTGGTGAGCCAGGTAGTACTGGAGCAAAGATGTGAGGCGAATTAGATAAACCATTAATGTAGGTAGTCAGGAAAAAAAAGTGAAATAGGTTTTCTTCCTTCTTGAGTAATGACAACTTTAAGGAGCGCTTTATAAGGAAAGAGCATAAAACTCTGTGCTTCATTACATTACAGAGCTCTGGGATTGGCTCCCTGAATATTAGTGGAGTTGCACCAGGCTTATTCCTCTGAGAACTCAAGCCCTCCCTAGAATGAAACTACTTTTTTTGCCAAAAAATAAAGAGGTTGGAGATGATAGTCTCATCCCAAGTCTCAATTGTGAGACACTGTATAGCAAACCCACTCTTGGAAATGGAAGACAAGAAATTAATGCATCTTAACTTTACACTTCACTCTGCAAAGAACATTGGGCAACGCTGTGCTGGCTTGCACATTAAACTCTTCTCATACCCAGAAGAACTATGTGGTGATAACATCCAGCCAGAAGTGCTCCTCTGAGCTGCCTTGTCTGTGGATGCTGAGCATCAGATTTCTGATTGGAAAGGAACTACACAGAGGGTTTGAAGGGAGAGGACTTGAAAGTACAAATGCTTGCTAGGTGCTAGTGCCACTTGGGCAGCACACTGTCAGCTCCTCTGTTGGACCCCACCCACAGGGCCCTCATAGTCTGCTCTTCATCCTCCAAGATGTACAGAGCTTGGGACAATACAGTCCATGCATCTGGTGTGCAAGCTGATGTGTGGTCTAATATTGTAATGCAGAAACAGCCACTCAGGTATGTCTCTTGGGCTTATTTTCATGCAGTGTTTCAGGGCATTAATGGAGATCTCTAAAAGTTTACTGTGCTTTCTTTTGGTAAAAATTCAGCAAGAAAAAAAAATCCTCCATGTCTGTGGCTGGCTTAGGAGTTTGAAATTAAGAGACCTTACTTTCTGACTGTTCCTTGTATATGGGAATGACTAAGTCAATAGAAGCAAGCCCTCTTCTGTTAACAATGTCTGTTTAAATTCACACTTTTGAATTATATTAGGATTTTTTTTCCCTTTACATCCACAACCTTATTCTCCATTGTTTCTGAGGGACAATTTCGCCAAATCTAGTGATGGTGCCAACTGGCAAGTAACAGCAGGGATGGCTGAGAAGCAGATAAAGGGGTGGGGCACCATTCTTGGATGATTAAGGGTGGTAGGATAAGGTGGTAACTATATCTGTCTGGGAACTTGCAAGATAAAGTGCAACTAAGAACAATGACCCTTTTTCTAACTTGTTGGTTTAGTAAGAGCCTTCACTGGACATTTTAGTGATGTGGTTTAGCATTATTGGGTATTTTAGGTGTGCTTCTGAGAATAAACAACCATGGATGAGTTGGTCAGGCTGTGGCACAAAGCAACAGTGGCAAAAGGTAGGATATTCTTGTGGGGTAAGAATCCATACCATGAAATGTTAGCACAATGGAGTAATGCATAGGGTCTGCCCTTTAGAAGCAGTGTAATCGTGATTGTTCATCTACAGATCTCAGGGAGAGAAACGAAACACTAGGGCCCATCACAGCATGCTCTAGTATTGTATATGTGCACTGATATCCAAGTCCTGTACTAGCTTGGCAGAAAATGAAAAAAATACACAGATTTTCCTTGCTTATGTATAAACTGTCATATACACAAAAGTAGTTTTCAGGCTTTTCATGCTTGCCCTGCAGCAGGGTAGGCTATAGAGTCATCAGTTTTCATGTAAACTTTCATGTGTATTTTAGGCAGGCAAGGTTCTTTGAGCAGATGTGATATCTTTAATTAGACCAACTGAGTATTTGGAAAAAAGTTCTTAGCAAGCTTTCGGGCACAGTCACCCTTCTTCAGCCATAGGGAGTGTCTGTTGGTCTGAGACTCCAAGGAAAGACAGAAGCTAAAAGTGTGGCAGGATGTCCATGAAAATGTAAATAGGTAGAAATTAGAAAAACAAAAGGTAAAGCAGGTAAGAGAGGGGGGAGATTGGGAGGGGAAGCCAAAGGGAGACATTGATTGCAGTGATAGAATACAAGGTAGAAAAGAGGCTGTCAGTGAAAGTAGGAGATCAGTAAAAAAAAGGAGTGAGAGAAGCTAAAAATGTGACAGGATGCCAGTGAAAATAAAAATAGGTAGAAATTAGACCCAAAAAAAGGTCAAGTGGGGAGGAAAGCAGGGGAAAATGAGGCCAAGGGGAAACACTACAGTGGTAATAATACTAGGGAAGAAAGAGGCTAACAATGAAAAAGGAAATAGTTGGAAATCAAGGAGACAAAGGACTTAGAAAAGGAGGGGAGGGGAGGGGAGGGGAGAAAAGGTGGGGGAAAAGAAGACTAAGAGGTCAGGCCAAGCAGGTACCTGGTGAATCAGATGTCAGGCAGGTTATGATGTGTCATAAATCCAATGTCTATATTGAGTCCATGATTTTTTGTATTCAGTAGATTTATGAAGTGAAGTTCATAGGCTCGTCTAAGAAAGGTTTTGTAAATTCCCTTTGAGGATTAGAACTGAGACATCGGAGAGGGAGTGATTGACCTGTGAGAAGTGTGCCCCCACAGGTAGTTGGGTATTCTTTGATAGATTTTCGGTGTGCATTCGTTCTGGTGTGCAGTTGTTGTTTGGTTTCTCCTACATCTTTTCCGTCAGAGCATTTGTGCACTGGATGAGATGTATAACATTTCTAGAGGTGCAGGTGTAAGATCCAGGAATGGTGATGGTTCTGTTGTGGGATGTAGTTATAGTGGGGGTGGTGGAGATGTGTTGGCAGGTTTTGCATTTCTTGTCCTGCCATAGTCTGGATCCATTAGGTGTGG
>NW_005842670.1:274234-280101 GCF_000455745.1 Alligator sinensis | reverse complement strand
AGCCGAGCCCACAGCGGCAGCCCACCTCCACCCTGCACACAGATCTGGGGGGCACATGCCCCCTATGCCAGCAGCAGGAGCCTGCCCCCCACAGCCCTGGATGGGCTGCCCAGACTCCAACCTTCTCACAACCTGTCCAGGACCCAATTCACCCCAACTCCTGCCCATTCCTCTGCCCTACTCCCTCCCCCACTGTGGAGGCCTTGATCTGTGCCCCCCTACCCCAATACCCCTTCCTTCCCTGTGCTGCTTCCCTTCCCCATGTTTACTTGCTATGCACTGCTCCACACATGGCCCGGCCAGGCTGAGTTCCTGACCACCTGCAAGCTCTGGCTGCGTCTCTGTGTCTGTGTGTGCCCTTCCTCACACTGCTGCAGCCTGCCGGAGCCTGTGCCCAGGATGCCCTGTGATGCTCTGCACTGCCACCGCTGCCTGTGTCTGGGGGTCTAAGCTCTGTTAGTCCCAGCCTTCTGCCGCCTATGGTGAAGTACTGCACAAAAGGAGCTGGGGGGTTACTGTAGACCATCAACTGAATATGAGCCAACAGGGTGTTCTTGTTGCAGAAGGCCAAAACCACACTGGGTTGCATCAACAGGAGTGTCACTTGCAGTTCAAGGGAAGTGGTTCTTCCACTCTGTACATCACTAGTGAGGCCTCACCTGGTATACTGTTTCTAGTTTAGGACCCCATGCTGCAAGAAGAATGTAGACAGAGTGGAAAGAGTCTGGTGGAGAGCAGCAAAAATGATTGGTGTCTGGGGAAGCAAAATTTATGAGGGAAGCTGGAGGACCTAGGGTTATTCGGGCTGGAGAAGAGAAGACTGCGGGTGGGGATCTTCAAATACCTGAAAATAATATAATTATAATACTATAATTATAAAGATGATGAAGATGGCTTTTCTCTGTGTCTGTAGGGGTCAGAACTAAGAGCAATAGCTGTAGGAGGGGAAATTTAGCGTGGAGATTAGGAGGAACTTTTTGACTGTGAGGGTGATCAAGCATTAGAATAGACTACTGAGAGAAATTATGGAATCATCATCCTTGGAAGTTTTCAAAAGCAGGGTAGATGGATGTTTGACTAGGATAGTTTAGTCAGGAATGATCTGGCCTTGAGCAGGGAGTGAGACTATGTGGCCTTGTGAGGTCCCTTTGAGCCCTACTTCTCTATGATCCCATAAAGAGCTGTTCTTACACAGGATAGATTGTTTTTCACAAACCTTGATTAGTCTGAACAGGTATCCATTGCCTAATGACAAAATCTGTTCTATTACTATTTAAAACAGTGGTTTTCAACCTGTGGTCTGCACACCCCTGGGGGTCCACAGACTGTCTAAGGGGTCCATGAAAGAGGACTATGATCAATCAAAAATATGTGAATACCCACACTTACAATTCAGAGGGGTCTGCACCTCCACTGAAAATTTCAAATGGGGTCCAAATCACCATTTGAAAAATTTTAGGGGTCTGCAAACGAAAAAAAGGTTGAAAGCCACTCATTTAAAAGGTGGATGCATGATACCTAAGACTTGAGGTCCTTGTAGTCTGTACCTCTGTACCTGGGCTTTGTTACTGACTGACTTGGATGCCTCACCCCCTTAGTGATTCTTTTTTTTTTTTTGTACCCACTTTATCAAAGGAAGGAAAATGTTTACTTAGGAGTGACCTGAGATCTAACTGATAGTTGTAAAGCAATTCTGGAGATCCTAGGATAAAGGGTTCCATGAAGAGACTAAATGTATTGTAGCTAATGAGCTTTCAACAATAAAGCAGTTGGAAATAGCCTTGCCTTTTCACATTAAGAGCCTGTATTTGCTGATTTTTTTTGTTAATGCATTTTTCCCCTTTTAATGAATGCCTCATATATAAGCTTTATATATATAACTTACATATATATAAGTTTTCAGACAGTGCTTAATTGATACTTTTTGTTTAGCTGTAAATCCTAACTTAGTGAACTTGACAATGGGCTAGAGAGCCATTACATAATCTGGTAATTAAGAGGAAATCTTTTAGCAGTAAATTCATAACTAACTGGCACCTGGAGGGTTCAAACTAAACTTAAAATACTTTGTATATGTCTTCTAATATAGTAGGTTTACTACAAAACGCTGACCACAGTAGTTCTAGCGTTTGGGTAGTTGAGATACCATATATTACAACAATTTTGTCCTGACCGGGGGGCTGGCTACCTGTATTCTGGTGAGCCAGGTAGTACTGGAGCAAAGATGTGAGGCGAATTAGATAAACCATTAATGTAGGTAGTCAGGAAAAAAAAGTGAAATAGGTTTTCTTCCTTCTTGAGTAATGACAACTTTAAGGAGCGCTTTATAAGGAAAGAGCATAAAACTCTGTGCTTCATTACATTACAGAGCTCTGGGATTGGCTCCCTGAATATTAGTGGAGTTGCACCAGGCTTATTCCTCTGAGAACTCAAGCCCTCCCTAGAATGAAACTACTTTTTTTGCCAAAAAATAAAGAGGTTGGAGATGATAGTCTCATCCCAAGTCTCAATTGTGAGACACTGTATAGCAAACCCACTCTTGGAAATGGAAGACAAGAAATTAATGCATCTTAACTTTACACTTCACTCTGCAAAGAACATTGGGCAACGCTGTGCTGGCTTGCACATTAAACTCTTCTCATACCCAGAAGAACTATGTGGTGATAACATCCAGCCAGAAGTGCTCCTCTGAGCTGCCTTGTCTGTGGATGCTGAGCATCAGATTTCTGATTGGAAAGGAACTACACAGAGGGTTTGAAGGGAGAGGACTTGAAAGTACAAATGCTTGCTAGGTGCTAGTGCCACTTGGGCAGCACACTGTCAGCTCCTCTGTTGGACCCCACCCACAGGGCCCTCATAGTCTGCTCTTCATCCTCCAAGATGTACAGAGCTTGGGACAATACAGTCCATGCATCTGGTGTGCAAGCTGATGTGTGGTCTAATATTGTAATGCAGAAACAGCCACTCAGGTATGTCTCTTGGGCTTATTTTCATGCAGTGTTTCAGGGCATTAATGGAGATCTCTAAAAGTTTACTGTGCTTTCTTTTGGTAAAAATTCAGCAAGAAAAAAAAATCCTCCATGTCTGTGGCTGGCTTAGGAGTTTGAAATTAAGAGACCTTACTTTCTGACTGTTCCTTGTATATGGGAATGACTAAGTCAATAGAAGCAAGCCCTCTTCTGTTAACAATGTCTGTTTAAATTCACACTTTTGAATTATATTAGGATTTTTTTTCCCTTTACATCCACAACCTTATTCTCCATTGTTTCTGAGGGACAATTTCGCCAAATCTAGTGATGGTGCCAACTGGCAAGTAACAGCAGGGATGGCTGAGAAGCAGATAAAGGGGTGGGGCACCATTCTTGGATGATTAAGGGTGGTAGGATAAGGTGGTAACTATATCTGTCTGGGAACTTGCAAGATAAAGTGCAACTAAGAACAATGACCCTTTTTCTAACTTGTTGGTTTAGTAAGAGCCTTCACTGGACATTTTAGTGATGTGGTTTAGCATTATTGGGTATTTTAGGTGTGCTTCTGAGAATAAACAACCATGGATGAGTTGGTCAGGCTGTGGCACAAAGCAACAGTGGCAAAAGGTAGGATATTCTTGTGGGGTAAGAATCCATACCATGAAATGTTAGCACAATGGAGTAATGCATAGGGTCTGCCCTTTAGAAGCAGTGTAATCGTGATTGTTCATCTACAGATCTCAGGGAGAGAAACGAAACACTAGGGCCCATCACAGCATGCTCTAGTATTGTATATGTGCACTGATATCCAAGTCCTGTACTAGCTTGGCAGAAAATGAAAAAAATACACAGATTTTCCTTGCTTATGTATAAACTGTCATATACACAAAAGTAGTTTTCAGGCTTTTCATGCTTGCCCTGCAGCAGGGTAGGCTATAGAGTCATCAGTTTTCATGTAAACTTTCATGTGTATTTTAGGCAGGCAAGGTTCTTTGAGCAGATGTGATATCTTTAATTAGACCAACTGAGTATTTGGAAAAAAGTTCTTAGCAAGCTTTCGGGCACAGTCACCCTTCTTCAGCCATAGGGAGTGTCTGTTGGTCTGAGACTCCAAGGAAAGACAGAAGCTAAAAGTGTGGCAGGATGTCCATGAAAATGTAAATAGGTAGAAATTAGAAAAACAAAAGGTAAAGCAGGTAAGAGAGGGGGGAGATTGGGAGGGGAAGCCAAAGGGAGACATTGATTGCAGTGATAGAATACAAGGTAGAAAAGAGGCTGTCAGTGAAAGTAGGAGATCAGTAAAAAAAAGGAGTGAGAGAAGCTAAAAATGTGACAGGATGCCAGTGAAAATAAAAATAGGTAGAAATTAGACCCAAAAAAAGGTCAAGTGGGGAGGAAAGCAGGGGAAAATGAGGCCAAGGGGAAACACTACAGTGGTAATAATACTAGGGAAGAAAGAGGCTAACAATGAAAAAGGAAATAGTTGGAAATCAAGGAGACAAAGGACTTAGAAAAGGAGGGGAGGGGAGGGGAGGGGAGAAAAGGTGGGGGAAAAGAAGACTAAGAGGTCAGGCCAAGCAGGTACCTGGTGAATCAGATGTCAGGCAGGTTATGATGTGTCATAAATCCAATGTCTATATTGAGTCCATGATTTTTTGTATTCAGTAGATTTATGAAGTGAAGTTCATAGGCTCGTCTAAGAAAGGTTTTGTAAATTCCCTTTGAGGATTAGAACTGAGACATCGGAGAGGGAGTGATTGACCTGTGAGAAGTGTGCCCCCACAGGTAGTTGGGTATTCTTTGATAGATTTTCGGTGTGCATTCGTTCTGGTGTGCAGTTGTTGTTTGGTTTCTCCTACATCTTTTCCGTCAGAGCATTTGTGCACTGGATGAGATGTATAACATTTCTAGAGGTGCAGGTGTAAGATCCAGGAATGGTGATGGTTCTGTTGTGGGATGTAGTTATAGTGGGGGTGGTGGAGATGTGTTGGCAGGTTTTGCATTTCTTGTCCTGCCATAGTCTGGATCCATTAGGTGTGGTTTGGGTCATAGGGAGTTTGCTTCTGGTGATGAGGTTAGTGTGGTTTGGTGCTTGTTTAAAGGCTAGGATGGGTGGTTCTGGAAAGATCTCTTTAAGAATGGGGTCGTCTTCTAGTATGGGTTGCAGTTGTTTGAGGATTTTCCATGTAGGTTCCAGGGAAGGGTGATATGTCATAACTAATTGTGTGTATTTTGTGGGGATTTTCTTTTTGTACTACAGCAAAGCTTCACATGGTATCTGGGTGGCTCTTTCAAAAGTGCAATCCATCTCTCTGGAGGAGTGTTCTTGTTGGCTGAAGGCTCTTTTGATATTTGTGAGGTGGCAATCATGGGTATCTCCTCGCTGCATGTTTGGTGGTATCGGACAGCTTGGCTGTAAATTACAGCTTTCTTGGCGTGTTCAGGATGATTGCTGGTTCTGTGTAGATATGTATGTTGGTCTGTGGGTTTCTTATATATGGTGGTTTGAATTTTTGCCATCTTGGATATTGATCATGGTGTCCAAAAAGGAAATGCTGGTGTTAGAGTATTCAAGTGATAGTCTGATAGAGGGATGATGATTGTTGAATTTTTGGTGGAAATCAATCAGAGACTGCAGGGTTTTGGTCCAAATGATGAAGAAGCCCTAGACTTCAAGAGGGCCAACTTCAACAAGTTGAGGAGATTGGTGGGAGAGGCGCTGGGGTTCTCGAGGGCAGGGGAACTCAGTGCCCAAGATGAGTGGTCGTTCCTTAAGGAGACGATACTCAGGGCCCAAGGGGTGATGATCCCAACAAGAAGCAAGCGGGGCAAGAGTGCCCAAAAGCCTCCCTGGCTCACCAAGGACATCTGGGAATGCCTGGTTGCCAAAAAGGCGGC
>NW_005842670.1:269662-273157 GCF_000455745.1 Alligator sinensis | reverse complement strand
CTGGTCAGGCCACAGCTGGAGTACTGTGTCCAGTTCTGGGCACCCCACTTCAAGAGGGATGTGGACAACATTGAGAGGGTCCAGAGGAGGGCCACCCGCATGATCTAGGGACAGCAGGGCAGACCCTACAATGAGAGGCTACGGGACCTGAACCTGTTCAGCCTTCACAAGAGAAGGCTGAGGGGGGACCTGGTGACCATCTATAAACTCACTAGGTGGGACCAGAAGGGTTTGGGGGAGACCTTGTTTCCCCTAGTGCCCCCCGGGATAACAAGGAATAACGGCCACAAGTTGTTGGAGAGTAGGTTTAGATTAGACATCTGTAAGAACTACTTCACAGTCAGGGCGGCTAGGATCTGGAACCAACTTCCAAGGGAAGTGGTGCTGGCTCCTACCCTGGGGGTCTTTAAGAAGCGGCTTGATGCCTACCTGGCTGGGGTCAATTGAGCCCAGTTTTCCTCCTGCCCAGGCAGGGGGTCGGACTTGAAGATTTACAAGGTCCCTTCCGACCTTACTTTTTTGATTCTATGATTCTATGTCATCTATGTATCTCAGGTATAGTAAGGATTTGATGGTGCAATCTTGAGGAAGCTACTTCTAGGTGGGCCATAAAAAGGTTGGCATATTGTGGGCCCATTTGGATGCCCCTAGCTGTGCCCATGGTCTGGAGGAATTGTTGGTTGTTGAAACTGAAGTTGTTGTGTGTGAGGATAGTGATATTCTGAGGTCTATACTCTGAGTTGTAATCTTGTTCTTGTAGATATGTGAGGCAGGCTTGGATCCCACCTTGGTGTGGGATGTTGGTGTATAAGCTAGTGATATGCATGGTGGCTAGGGAGGGTATTGCTGGGAAGGTGGTCTATATTTTTGAGTTTTTACAGGAAGTCAGTTGTGTCTTGGATGAAACTCAGTCTTTGGGTGACAAGCAGCTTTAAGATGGATTCAATGAAACCTGATATGTCTTCTGTTAGGGTTCCATGGTTAGAAATGCTAGATCTGCCAGGGTTTCCTTGTTTGTGGATTTTAGGGAGCAGGTAAAAAGTCCCTGGACTGGGTAGTGGATGGATCAGGGTCTGAAGTTTTTCTTGTAGTTCTGATGGAAATGATGTGATGGTGGTTTTGAGGAGAAAAGAGGAGTAAGATCCTCCTCTAGTTTTTTTATAGTAGGTAGTGTCAGAGACTTGTCTGTTGGCTTCTTTTATGTAGCCTTCATGGTTGAGGATAACTATAGCTCCTCCTTTACTGGTTTTATTACGATTTGGTGGTTGGATCCTAGAGATTCTATGGCCCTTCTTTCTGAGAGGGAGAGGTTGTATTGTTTGTTGTTGAGTATTTCATTGTTCATTCTTTCTCTGAAGCAGTCAACGTAGCGAACAAGGTTTGAATTTCATCCACTGATACATGTCCAATCTGAGGCTTTTTTGGATTTTACATATTCAATTATGTGGATTTTACATATTCAATTAGCAAGCGCCCAACCTTTTCTAATTTGCAGTCCCTGTTTTTTATTTAGTCCCTTTACTGAACTAATTCTGTCAAGACAAGCGAGTTGGCAAAACTGTTACCAAAAAGGAGTGGAATTTATTTGGATTCTAAGGTTTTTGGGACTATGACCCAACATCTGTCTGTAGGAATAGGACAAAGGGTGATCTACTCCATTTTTCTTCATGCTGCTTAATCTGGGTGATTTACTTCTTGTGTTTCCCTTGTTCTCTAAAACTCATGGACTTTATTTATATATTGTCCCTAAATATTGAAGTTTATCAGCTGATGATTACCAGGATCACTTTTTATCTCCTTTCTGCAGCTCAGTGGGGAGTGCTTCAGTTTTCCAGAATGCTTCAGAAATAATTAACAACAGAAGCACCATAATGCTGTTATGAATCTTAATCTATGCTGCATGAAAGCTTGATTCACACTTTATAAATATAATAATGGACTCAGCAATACACTGATATGGATTACAATGCAGAACTAAGACCTTGATAGGAAAACTGGTGAGAGGGTTTAAAGTGTGAGGCTGGAAGAGACCATTACATCCTCTCTAGTCTGACATCTTGTGTATCACAGACAACTGAATTTCATGTTTGCTCTTTTACTAAATCAGACCTGTGTTTGATTAAATCATATTTTCTGTAAAGGCTTCCAAGCTTGATTTGAAGACATCAAGAGATTAAGAACTCACTATTTCTCCTGTTAGCTGGTTCCTATGTTCAAAAGCTAATGTTGAATTTGTCCAGCTTCATCCTTTCAGTCTGTAGGTTTTTGTTTTACTTTTCTCTGCTAGTTTGAATCCTGTTAGTAATTTTCCTTTTCCCAAAGAAGTAATTATATACTATAATCAAGTCACCTCTCAATTTCTTTTTTTGATAAACTGAACAGATTGAGCTCAGTCTCGCGCTGTAAAGCAGTTTCTTCTGTCAAACATTTTCTTACTGTGTATCTGTTAAGTTTGTTGGCCTGATACATTGTCGCTAACCTAGGAACAGCCCAGTGGTTTTATATCCTGGTTTCATTAGTGATCACTCCCAGGTGGCCCCTATAACATTATTGTGGCAAGGAGATCCACAGATCATGTACAGGTCAGGTCCAAAAATGACTTATTCCACTCTGGAGATGCTTGTATCGGAAGTCTCTTAAGCCTGAGAGGTTGACAGCAGCAACAGGGGTGTATCCAGAGGGGTTGTAGTGACATGGTCACACGCCCCCTTGCCTGTCCCACATATATGAGCTCTTGCTGTGATGTCTGGCCACAGCCCCTGTTTTTGCGCAGTTTTGGAGCCCAGCAGGAGAGTGCTGCCACTGCCACTCATCCTTTGCTTTCCCCTGTGGCTGAATTTGGGGGTGGGTGAGCAGCAGCAGCATCCCCCACCTGAAATCAGGGGTTCTGGCCAGACCCTGCCCTGATCAGGTGGTGAGCTCAGAGCTCAGGTAGTTAACTCAGAGCTCACTGCACAAGTGCAGCACAGCCAAAGTTGGGGGTGTAGGAAGGTGACACCCCCCACCCCTTTCCCCTTGTACCTGGATACCCTACTGGACAGCAATTCTGAAACCTCCTGAGGTTCAGTCACTAGCTTACACTTCACAACTAGGGCAGCATTTGCCAAGTGGGCAGTGCTGCCTCCTTATTGAAGCAAAAATATTCTGAGTATTACCTGCTGCTGAAAAGTGCCTGCTGAAGTGTTGTTTTCACCTACACTGTTCAAATCACTTTAGCCTCTGCTGCACATATACAATAGCAAATGCCACAGAAAAACACTGTCAGAGAGAAACCTACTTCCTTATGCATTCCCTACAGGGAGGTGCACTGGTCAAGCCACTTCTCTTTTCCTAAACTGCTGGACATGTTGTGTTGTGTTAATGAAGTCAGTGTTTTTTAGAATTCTAAACAATTGGCTGAAGGAGACTCTGAAGCTTCTAGTTGACTTTAATACCTGTACATTTTATAATTGCAAGTATAGGTGCAAAGGATCAAACTTGTAACAAGGGGCCTTC
>NW_005842670.1:267968-269631 GCF_000455745.1 Alligator sinensis | reverse complement strand
AATATAGCCGTGCCTGAATGAACTCCCTGAGCAAGAGCCATTTAGTAAGACCTTTTGAAAAATACCTAGTTATAAGGTGGCCTTATCTGCATTCAAAATAGTGTTACTAATAGACTATCTCCATTCTTAAATGATGATGAGGGACCACAGGTTCTCAGTGCAAAATTGAATCCAGCTCATCATCTGTGTTTGGACAGCATGCTGTGAAAACGAGAACTGCACAGCACCACACGCAGACTTTATTGGGCTGGGTTTGCCTCCAGTGTCCGTTTAATCCCAGGAGAAATAATACATAACTTGCTGCCTCTAATTATTGTGGTTAATAAGACTATGTAGACGGTATCCTTCAACTGCTTCAATAATGTTTTTTTCCCCTTCACTGACACTATTGTCTGGGCAGATGGACAATGGCACAGCCCATCAAAAGACAGATGTTGCCCTCTTTCATGCAAATTCAGTCCCATTGATATAAATGGCAGTCCTTAAGGAAATTTTCAAAAGTAGGAGTTGAGCTCTTTCTTCCATCCTCTAAAGATCAATCCTGGGAGTTTTCCTGAGGCAAATGTCAGTTGACACGAGAGGAGTTGGCTGACTTGGACTTTGAATCCCAGTGTATTATGGTCAGTGTTAATGATGGCAGGAAAAATTGCCATTTCTCTGGGGAACAGATTTAAAGAGATATTATGGTTAAATGCAACCCTGAGATTTTTTTTTTCTATGAAACATAGTTGCAAAATCTAGGACAAAATGAGAAATTTCTGTGAAATCTTATATATAAGGGATGATTTTGGCTCTGATATCTATCAAGGTTGGCATTCTGAAGCCACTTGTCAGTAATTCTGCAAGTTCACCTGGACTGTGTAGAAATCCTGACTTGTGCTATAACCTCCTGCTTGATTTTCTCTAGATGGACAGGAGCAATAGCTGCAGTGCAAGCCAGGGAGGAATAGGAAACCTTTCAATCTTAAGTAAATCTGAAGGACACCATCTGTGCCTGTGGCACCTTTCCTATGAGGTACTAACTGAGACCTGAGCAAAGGGTCCAATGCTTGCATGCTTAAGGGAGGTGAAGTTTGCTGGAAAAGACAGGCACATGCCAGGATTAAATAGAAGTGGGACACAGTTCTAAACTTAGTATAGCATTGTTTTATCAGAAGTAGTTGGGTATAGTACCCAACTACTTCTGATAGTAGTTGGCCATCCTTGATGGACTGGCCGACGCCAACATCTTAAGGGATAGCCAGCACGGAGTTGTTGCGGGTAGGTCTTGCTTGACCAATCTCATTTCCTTCTACGACCAGGTGACCTATCACCTGGACAAGGGAGAAGAGATTGATGTCATATATCTTGACTTCAAAAAAGCCTTCAATCTGGTTTCCCATGATCACCTCTTGGAGAAACTGGCCAATTGTTGCCTTGGGTCCTCCACGATCCACTGGCTGGAAAATTGGCTCTGGGGTCGGACCCAGAGGGTAGTAATTGATGGAAGTCACTCATCGTGGTGTCCTGTGACCAGTGGGGTCCCCCAAGGCTCTGTCCTTGGACCCATACTGTTCAACATCTTCATTAATGATGTGGACACTGGAGTCAGAAGCGGACTGGCCAAGTTCACCGATGACACCAAACTTTGGGGCAAAGCATCCACACCAGAAGACAGACAGGT
>NW_005842670.1:262804-267920 GCF_000455745.1 Alligator sinensis | reverse complement strand
AGACTTGGGGGTCATCATTGACCACAAGATGAACATGAGCCTGCAATGCGATGCGGCGGCTAGTAAAGTGACCAAAACACTGGGTTGCACCCATAGATGCTTCTCAAGCAAATCCCGGGACGTCATTCTCCCCTTGTACTCGGCCTTAGTGAGGCCGCAGCTGGAGTACTGCGTCCAGTTTTGGGCTCCACAATTCAAAAAGGATGTGGAGAAGCTTGAGAGAGTCCAGAGAAGAGCCACGCGCATGATCAGAGGTCAGGGAAGCAGACCCTACGATGACAGGCTGAGAGCCCTGGGGCTCTTTAGCCTGGAAAAGCGTGGGCTCAGGGGTGATCTGATGGCCACCTATAAGTTTATCAGGGGTGACCACCAGTATCTGGGCGAACGTTTGTTCACCAGAGCGCCCCAAGGGATGACGACTAGGTCGAATGGTCATAAACTACTACAAGACCGTTTCAGGCTGGACATAAGAATTTCTTTACTGTCCGAGCCCCCAAGGTCTGGAACAGCCTGCCACCGGAGTCAAGCGCCCACACTGAACACCTTCAAAAGCAAACTGGATGCTCATCTTGCTGGGATCCTATGACCCCAGCTGACTTCCTGCCCTTTGGGCAGGGGGCTGGACTCGATGATCTTCCGAGGTCCCTTCCAGCCCTCATGTCTATGAAATCTATGAAGTCTATGAAATAGTACACAGTGGCATGGGAAAGGTGGTGAGTGACAGTTTCAGTCTGCATTGAGTTTGTGGATGAGAGTAAATACGAATCTTGGCCCTTTGCCTCTGTTGGCCCTCGGCCCTCTTCCCCCCTGTGCCAGAGGGACAAGCTATTCAAGGTGTGACCCCACTGCAGTGCCACCAGGAAAATCCTCAGGCTTTGGAAGAGCCCACTCCAAATAACCTATTCCAGGTTAAAGGTCTTCCATAGCATTGCTGAGTACTTTGTAGATACCTTCCCAGAGTGGAACCAATTCAGGTCTTTTAGACCAAATTTTTAACTTTGTTGGAACTGCAGCTGTTTTTGGGGGCTGAACTTTGCCTTGAATCTTATTGCATTAATCTAAGAGCGTCTGGGCAACATGGAATTCAAGTCACAGTCCCACACTCAAAAGCTATCTGTTGCTAGATCAACAGTAGGAAAAAAAGGAGAGGGGCATCTACTTTGAATTGTTTGTTTCTGTCTTT
Source organism: Alligator sinensis (assembly GCF_000455745.1). Lineage (NCBI taxonomy): Eukaryota > Metazoa > Chordata > Crocodylia > Alligatoridae > Alligator > Alligator sinensis. The sequence continues at coordinate 266,737 of NW_005842670.1, read as the reverse complement.
GAAGTGTTTCATGGAGATGAGCCAAAGTCGACTGATCTAAATAGGAAGCAGATGCGAGCCACCTTGGAGAATATAATCTCCTTTTTGAGAGTCAAACCCTCCCTGCATATTCAGGAGCACATGTAGATCAAATGGTCAAAAGTGGCTTAATTTTTGTTCACTTGGTTTTGAGATGCTTGAGCCTGTCAGAGCTGCTGAGAACCTGCAGCTTCCATGAACGCTGCTGAAAATGTCAAGGCTTTGTACATTTGTGCCCATTTTGAAATGGGGGAGACAAACAAAATCAGTAGTTGATTAAAAAAAAATTGACTATTGACTTGTAACATATGAAACTTCTAGGCAGTGGAAGACAGCTTTGAAACAGAGGAGGAGAAGATTTTCCACATTATTAGCCATGCTAGACAGTAAGCTGTAAACACTGCTAGAGAGACATTGCTCATATATGGATTTACTGGTCTTATTGCAGCCCTCTAAACCTGCTAAGGATGCTTAACAGAAATCTGATGCGGTAGTTGTTAGACTGGGTGGTATTTTGTGAGCTTCGTGGTAAGCAAGGTTTTGAAAGAGGGTCCTGAGCTGAGTATTGCCCTAATTGAGCATGTGATATTTATATGCTTATTCAAAAATTGGGTACAAAGCAATTGTAAAGACGTTACTTTCCTAATATATTGTGAGTTAACACTTCTCTTTGCACATACTCTACTCCTGTGTTTGCAGCATCAGCCACTGAACAACCATCAGCATTTGGAAGACATAAAAGGAAATGCTGGAAGTGCTTGTCTGACTCAATCTGCATTTTTCCTGTTGTAGTGAACTAATTGTGACCTGTCAGAACTGTGGCATAGGTTTTATCATCTTGAAAAGCAAGGAGGAATGCTGGATGAATGGCAAAGAAAAAAAAAAGCTTCCCTTTTTGTACTTTATGCTTAAAATACTTAAAAACTTAATTTTTATGGGATGGTGGTACAGCTTTTTTACCTCCCAATGCTGATTTTTTAAATTTTTGAATAGCATTACTACTTTGCTAGCTGATTATGGTTGTTCCCTAATACATTAGAGAGGTCACTAATGTATTGCAGAAACTACTTTATATCTTTTGATCATTTGGCCTTTTGTGTTTCAGGAAAAAGATTAAATAGCTCTTGATTAATCAAGACCAAATTACTGGAGCTTGTCATCCATTTTCTAGTTTTATGGAGTTGGAAATGAACAGTAAATCTGGTACATATTAATTCTTGATTTTTATACATTTACAAACTTGAGTGTAGCAGCTGAATCCTAAACGATAGTGCCTATGCTAAGTGATATGGGGATCATCCATAGCATTGGAAATGGGATTATAAATTTCCATTTACAAAAGATTTTTTTAATTATCTGAAAAGAATGGCTTCTCGTTATTATGGCTAGACAAGAAGTGTGGGAAATGGAAAAGTATTTAAGTGATTGCAAAAGAAGACCATTGATATTGAAGAAAGAAGGGTTAAGCAGAGAATTGTAGAGGGCTGGAAGGGATCTCCGGGGTTACCTAGTCTGGTCTCCTGTCTGAAGCAGGATCATCTCTAACCAAACCATCCTATACAATCCATCAACTAAACTCTACATAAGACTACTGTCAACCCTGATACAACATAGACAACATCTGTACCTGTCACAGGTAAAGCAGGGAATGAACAAAGAAGAGATTCAAATGGAGCAAGAGGAAAAGAGGCAAAGATGAAAGGGGGATGGGCATGGAAAGGTAAAAATGGAGAACAGATTAGCTTCAGCTTTTATTGATGTTCTTGGGTGATGGGCTGAACTTGAAGCTGCCTGAATTTCTAGCAGGATAGTTTCTACTGTGATCCTCTACCCTCAAGCTTCTATTCAATCTTTATAGGTTTTTGTTTTATCCCCATTACTGATTTCCAAACACCTGAATTAAGAGTTTATTTTCTAGAAAACTCTCATCTGTTCCCAGGTTTCCTAAAAAAGTAAGAATTAAAGTCTCAGTTCTGCAAATATGCAGGTAAGTAGCCCTGAAGATGAAGTGAAGTGTAAGATGGAGGCATAGGTCTCTAAATTTTTAGATGTACTTTTTTTCATGGATCTAGTGTTGTTTTCTGGAGGTGGACCTTTTAGAGCCCCATAGTTTGTACAGTGTGAGGTTTCTTAAATATGGTGACTTGCTTCTTTGTTTTGCTGTTAATCAGGACTTGGAAGATTTATGCAGTAGTACTTTATTGCACAACAAAAATGACAATTTATTAATAATGTGTATCTATAAATAATAGTAGACTCATAAGGTTGGAAGGAACCTTAAGGGCCAGCTATTCCAACCCCCTTCACAGATGCAGGATGTGCTATATCTAAACCATCCCACGTAGATGCCTATCCAGCTCCTTCAAAACCTGAAATGAAGGAGATTCCATAGCTTCCTAGGAGCAACTTCTTCCTTTTTCCCCCACTGTTTGTACAGTTGTACTAAGTCTCAGGGAAAAAAATCTTAAATTTATGAAGTTTGTGGCAAGGTAGAACAGTTTTTCTCTTTCCTTTATGGCAGTCTTTCAAATATTTGGAAACTATTGTGGAAACTAACCACTTTGGATGGCTTATTAGCTAATCATTAACTAACTAAAAATAATGGCACGTATGTTTTACGCCCCTTCACAATCTATTTATAGGATGCACAACGTCATTTTCATGCCGGCACCATCCCTCTTCTTGGAGATCTTAAAACATTCTTGTGACACCTACAGTAATTGATTACAGGGAAAGTAATAGTGGCAAACTACTTAATGTATTTTACAGTCTTTAAATACAAGTTAACAGCTGGAAACAAAAAAAAGAGGCTTTTTCCATGCAACTGAAAAGCTTTCCCTAGACCATTGGAATATATGGTGTAGACCAGTGGTTTTCAACCTTTTTTATACGAGGACCCATTTGTAAACATTGATGGCCAGTCCCAGCTCAGTGTCCCTCACTCCTGCCCCACTGCCCCACAGTGTGTGGGGTGGGGGGTGTAGAGCAGGGGGCCCCCAAGCAGCCCCTTGTAGGCTTGCAAGGAAAAACCTGTTTCCTATGTTTTTCTCCTTTAAAGGAGAATCCACTTTTAAAGTTTATTTGCAACCCTTTTATATATTCTTGTAACCCAATTTTCGGCCGTGGCCCACAGGTTGAGAAACACTGGGGTCATGGGTGACTGGGGCCTCTTGAGCCGGGAGGGGGGGGCGCATGTGCCCCCCCTGACACCAGTCAGAGACACAGGGTCCCCTGGCAGCTGATCCCGCTTTTGCTGGCGGCCCCACTCCCAGCTGGCACTCGCAGTGGGGGCACTGGTGCTCCCGCCTCTCCCTGCCTGCCAGCTAAACAGGGAGCACAGCCTGACAGGGGGTGCGCTCTCAGGGGGATGCACGTGCACCCCCTATGTGTCACCACTGACTGGGGTAGACCACAATTTGGGAGCTGTCCTTAGTTTGAAAAAATGAAAGTTATTTGCCTTTCTAGGGTACAAGGTTCTCCCAGGACCCTCAGGCTCTAGTAACGGCCTGGAAAATACAGTGAACAGTCCTATAGCAGCTGGGGAGGCGGAGAGGGAAGAGACCTCATCCAGTCTCACCCACCTCCTTGTTTCCTTGCGTTGCGGTCCGGGTTGTCGGCCCGGAGCTGGACCAGTTCAGTTCCCTTCTCCCCGCTTTGACCCTCACGAAGCCGGAGGACCCTGCGCTTCGCCTCTTCCTACAGTCAGGGAGCAGGTAGGGCAGGTGCCACCTTTCAGAGGCTGACTGGTTTTGTAGGCAACAGCCTACGCCCATGCGGTGCCAGCGCAGTGTCAGTGTCGGTGCCCGGCGGGACGTGCCCAGCTTGTCCCCGTGCTTCAAGTGGGAGAAGCCAGGGCAGCCCCCCGCGCCCGGGCCAGGGGCACAAGACAGCACTCGCGCGGGCCGGGCTGGTCCT
>NW_005842670.1:233044-262647 GCF_000455745.1 Alligator sinensis | reverse complement strand
AACGCGGGTTCAGGCGCGGCTCCCTCTCCCCGGTGCCACGCGGGACACGGCTGCCCCCGGCCGTGGCCTTTCTTACGGCCTCGTGGATGAAGCCATCGTGTTAGCGACATCCTGCCTGGCGCGGGCAAGAAGCGGCTGCTTCGTGAGAGGGACCGCAGTGCCCCTGCCTTGGGCGGGCGAGTGGCCTCGGGGCCCAGTCCAGCAGAGAGCGGTGTGTGACACTGTCCCAAATCACCACTGCCGCGCGGCCTCAAAGCGACAGCCCCTGACGGGGTGGGGGTGTGCCGCTTGTGCAAAGAAATGCTAGATTGCACACCCGAAAACGGCATTGTCTCCACGAGCAGGGCATCGACTGAACGGGACCAGCCAGCACCCATCGCGCCTTTTCTTTGCTGTAGTTCAAGTTTAGAAGAAAAGGGCCGTAACAAATTGGTATTCTTTGTTATACCTGCAACACAGGTTTATCCAGAATGGCTGCTTGGGTGGTGTTGTGTTGTTCTTCACCTCGAAAGTGAGATATGCAGCTAACCAAACCCACTTATCTGGTGCAAAAACTAGGTTTGACAAGGTAAACTGATTGCCAGATTTGGGGTCAGGAAGGAATTTTACCCTGTGGTCTGATTGGCACGGACCGTGTGCGTGTGGGGCGTTGCCTTCCTCTGTAGTGGGGGCGAGGGGGCATGGCTCTCTACCCAGCATCTCTTGAGCATATATTGACAATGTTTAGTAGAAGCAGGAGGTTTTCTACTGTGATTCCTCTGCTTTACCTGTGGCATGTTTGGGTGTTAGGTCTATGTTGTGTCAGGGCTGATGGTGGTCTTAGGTAGAGTTTACTTGATGCATTGTGTAGGGTGATTTGGTTAGGGATGACCCTGCTTCAGACGTTGGACTGGACTAGGTGACCTCAGAGGTCCCTTCCAGCCCTCTACGATTCTCTGCTTAACCCTCCTTTAAAATCTCAGTGCAACTTTATCAAGAGATGGGTTTGTTCAGGGAGGGAGGAATTGCCTATACTTGTGCCTGTCCCTTGATGCTACTGTGAAGTTTAGCAATTTCTGTATCCTACCTCCAGTTACTCTACATTTTATCAGCTGTTGAAATAAATCTTTTAAGATGGATGGCTTGACACTACAAGATTCAGATATCAAGACAATCCTTTCCTTGCTGTGCATGCAGCTTAGATCTTAGACAAGGTAGAAGTGATTCAATTGGAGACTTGGAGGAATTGTTCTGGAAAATGGTTCTCATAATTTTCCTTTTATTGGCATTCAAGGAAAAAATGAATAATTGACTGAGTTATAGTTACGCTCACAAGCGGTCTCTAAATCCCTCAGTATGCTGCACTCATAACCCTGTATTCTTAGATTGCAAATGGCAAGTCTCTAAGAAAAAAAACCTACAACTGAGAATCCACACTTATAATGTCACCTGTGACTGTCTGGCTCCTTGTGGGATAATTATAAGCTTCCTCTTGATGTAATTTACCAATTACATTTTCTTTCAAGGGAGGCCTTAATGTTTTTGGAGAGTTGGCACTTTGTTGTGCACAAGCAGAATGAAGTAGAATTGTCAATTATCAGTAAGTTGACAAGAAGAAAGGGCAAATAATTTTGAGAATTTTTATTGATAACATGAAAAGGGGATGGGGATTTTTCAAACTTGTATGAAAAAAGTAACAAAACATAAAAGCAGTGTGAAAGACTTTTAAATATTTAAAAGTGCTGTGATTATTTCTTTATTGCAGTATGACCTGCCAGCTCCCTTCAGAACCACACTTACCGAGACTCTAAATGAAAGCTTTGCAATGAAGTTTTTTATTATGAACTCCATATTTAGACTTAGTAAGCCATAATTTTGGAAGGTCTTAAATTACTAAAGCCTGAAGCCTAAACTTGTGGTAACTAGTGAGTTACTGCGTATCTGCCCTTAACAGCTTTCTGTAGTGGATCAGGGCATTGAAAATGATTTAGCGTGATAAAGTAGCTTTCAAGTAGATGGGAACCCATCTTGAAGAACTGGTCCAAACTTTTAGATTAGATCCGTTGCGCTAATGGTGTTTAAAAGCTCCATGCAACTTTGAAATACAGAACTCTAAAGCTCTTAGTTCAGAGGTGATATCTTTCATTAGACCAACTAAAAATAACAAAAACATTTCTTTCTTTACAAAATAGATCCCCGAACCATGCAGCTTTGTACCTTCCAAGGTAGTCTGCATCTCCTTATGGAGGAACAGAGGTGTTTTCTTACAGAATGGCACTTACCATTCCTATTCCAATAATGTACCAGAATTAACGCTGGTTTAAAATATCTTATCTGTCTTATGCGTGGCACTGTTTTGTGGCTGGTAGTGCTGCTTGCTGTCCATGCAACTAAATATTTAGGTTTAGATTTTAAATCTCTTCTAGATAGAAACAGGGTATGGAACTCTAATAGGTTTTTCTTAAGCCCCTTTGTTCATATCACATGTCTTGGATATAATGCAGGGTTATCTGATAAATAATAAAACCTCCAGATATTTCTGTGAACAATGCGTAAGAGGCTCCAAAGGCAGTAACTCAAGGACAAGTGATTTATCCTGCTTGTGCTTGCGTATAACAAATGCATTTGGAGTTGCTGCTTGAACTGAAAGAATGGTGGTCTCATTAGAAAGGGAGTATTACTCAGGAAACCTGCAGAACTACTGCAGATCTAAGTGCCTTCAATTACGAACCTAATTTCAAATAAGTATTACATAGGTGAAACAGGAAATATCAATAATGCTAATACCTGTTGAACATAGGATTCTTTCAGCCACCATCATAGGTGCCAAATTTTATTTTTTCTAGGGGGGACACCTAAGATGATGGACATGTGCCCCCTGCCCTCAGCCCTCCAGTATGTGGGGAATGGGGTGGGTATGTGCGGAAGGGGAGGTATAAGCACAGGCGATGGTGATGCTTGGGAAGGTGAGAGGGGGTACAGGCAACACAGCAGGGGTATGTGCCCCCTGAGATTTCTGCATCCGCAATGGGGCACAGGGCTGCAGCCAGGATCAGGGGTGACTGTTGCCTCCTGAGTCTGGGGGGTGGCACAATTTGTGAGCAGGCCTGGGAGCGGGCCAAAAGCCCCATATCCACTCCTATACTTCTGTGCTATGGCTTAGTTCCTCTCCCCACTCAACATGCCACCGGCTTACATGGCAAAAAAAAGTCCCCGTCCTGAGTGGTGCCGAGTCAAGAGCCAATCTCAGGGGGGCATATGCCCCCCCAGTTCCTCTCCTACAAGTTGCCTGTGATCAGGATGGACCAGTTCTGGGTAGGAGTTGCCTCCACAGCCCAGTGGGTGGGACCCAGTGCCGTAGGGAGCACCATGCCACCATGACCGCCAAGGTGAGGTGCCCTCTGCCTGCCCGGCAGCAGCAGGGGCATAACTTTGTGTTGCTGCTGTACCTCACCTTGGTGGCCACGGTAGCATAGTGCTCCCTACCCCGCTGGGTCCCTCCCGCTGGGCTGTGGAGGTGGTTTCTGCATGGAGCTGGTCCAGCTCTATGCCCCACTGGGCACAGAAATCTCAGGGGGCACATCACCCCACCCCCCACTGCATCACCTGTGCCCCCACACCCCTCTCTGACATATCTCCTGTGCCCCCCCTTGCTGTGTTGCCTGTGCCACTTCACCCCTGCCCCCATAGAGTTACCTGGAGGGAGCTGCTTGGCTGCCACGTGCATGTGTGAATGCATCCCCTGCCTCCAGCCACCCTCCCCACTCCCCCCAGTCCCATGCAGCTCTGAGACCCTAAAAGGGGAAACCCATGTTTTTCTTCATTAAAGGAGAAAATCCACATTTTTCCGCAGTGAACGTAAAACCCGGATCCCTCGCCTCAGTCATTGTTCCTAAGGAATATTACATAATTTTCCTCGGGTTTGGGCCCCAACAGTCTTCCTCTGAGGGGGCCAGGGCTCTTGGGCCCCCATGTACTCAGTACCTATGGCCACCATCCTTATTCTAGAAAGGATCAAACAGTAGTTTAATGCTGGTGCTTTGTGTTACGGGACAGTAGAGAGAGGGCATTTGTACACGCTACAAAATTGACATTTAAAGCAGCTTAAATGCCCTCTTGCACAGCTTTAATGGCATTGTTGTTTCCATGCTTGGCAGCGTATTCCGCTTCAAATGACTTTGGTACATAGCAAGATAAAACACCTCCGATGTGTTTTAGTTTGCTACCTAGCAAAGTACAACAGTTCATGGAGCGCTGGAAGCCAACGTGCACAGGATTAGGTGGGCCCTGCACAGCTCAGGGGCTGTGGCACCTGGCAAAAAACCATGCAGGGCAGCGAGCCTGATCTTTTTTTTTTTTCCTCCCTGGAGCCTGCCTACCTGCCTGAACTATGCGGGGGCCCGGTGCTTCCCTTCATGGCTGTGGTGGGGTTGGTGCGTCCCTCCATGGCTGTGGCGCCTCTCATGGCTGTGGCGCACAGCTAAGGGACCACTCAGCCCGCCAGCAGCTTGCCCCCCTTCCCCCCCCCACCAAAGAGGCAGGTAAGGATCGGACCCCCACCCTTGTGTACGTCACAGTGGTTTAGTTTAGGTTAATTCTCCCTAAATTGAAGCGGTGTTGTTAAAAACCCACTGTTTAACTGCCACTCTGTTCTTCAGTTTGTATTAGCTAGATTTTCTAAAGTTGTGGGTATTTAAAAAAAGGAAGTATTCCTAGGCTCCTGATAAATAAATAAATAGTGCATTTTTCCAAACACAAGGAATTCTTAGGGCACTAACTAAAATGCTAACAAGGAATCTTCTAATGGTACCATATAAAAGGCTTTAACCTGGCTTCTGAGATACACTGGGGCAAGCCTATGTATCTTCTAGTACCAAATAGCTTCTGATTCCCATAAACTGGAACTTGGTTAGAAACTTTTTTTCAAAATGTTTCTTTCAATTGCATTTTGATATAATTAACAACTTAATAAAATTAGATCTTTAAAAACCCAGAGTGTTTTCTAAGTCCCTGTTATGGTGAAATACTGACGTTTTTGGCTTCTGCTTCCTTACACACCCTTTTTTGTTCTTTTTGAGCTGTGGTAACCTGAGTGCATTTCTTGGCTTATTGGTACAATTGTACTGCTCTACTGTTTCTTGTGCAGTTTTTAAATGTGTACAGGGTGTGGATTAGAAAATGCATTAGCTAACACGCAAGTTTGTAAACTGATACCGTTTGTGTGTAGATTGAACAATGTAGTCCCAAGCTTTTTTCATCTTTCCAGAATTTATTTGAACATAATCTTAGGACAGGAGTAATCTAGAATGAATATGTAACATTAGAAATAAAGAAGGCCTGGCATCAATTTTCTAATCAGAACAATGAAGATCAGTCAACAGACTGAATGTGCTTTATGTCTTTGCTTCTCAAGTAGAAGAAGTAGTTATTTTTGCTATGGACTATGCAAGCAATGTCTCTTATTCACTGAGCACTCTGTAAAAGATTACTTATGGAATAACCTGGAAATAAGGTTTTGTTTGCTCAGGCTGTCCCTTCAGTAATAATGCACCAAACTCTATTCGCATGACACGTTTTATAGCTTTACAGACATCACCCGATTAGCACTCTTAATTGGTTCCTGAAAAACTGAGAGTTAAGCTAAATGAGCGTTAAGTGAAACCGAAAGTATTTGATGATCCAAGATGGCGACCGCAAGTGTTTTTAATGACCCAACATGGCAACCCCGAGCGGTATAACTTAACTCGCTGAGCACTAAGTGAAGTCAGGTATCAATTTAAAATGAACGATGTAGCACAATAGCACTATGTGAAACAGCATTAAGTGGGGGTTGCCTGTACTTGTATCTTTTACATATATCAGGCAGAACATGTGGTGCACTGCTTTGCCAAATCCAGTGACTGATTAAAAGATCTAAAAGGCAGGAGAGCTCAAGGGGGCTGTTTGTGCCAAAATACAGAGATAATTCACTAATAAACAGTAAGTTATGCATGAAGCACATTTCTTTAGTAAATCTCAAGATCATTTACATATGTATGTTTATGTATTATTCCCACTGTACTGATGGTGAAACAGAAGCATGTAGAGGTGAAGTGAGTTGTCCAAGGACACACAGTGAACCTGTGGCAATTGTGTATTCGGATCTTTCAATTCCTCTTCCTAACCACTAAACACAAAAACCTAATGGATTTTAAACATGCTTAAATTTCTTCCTTCACTTATATTGGTAATGTGTCTCATTTACACTAGTGCACACTGTATGTGAGAAGCTGATTTAGGCAAACAGTAGCCCAACTACTCTAGCAGTTAGGTCATGTATTGTTACATTAAACAAGAAAAAACAGCAAAGACAAAATACCTTCATACTCCTAGCAATAAACCACTGCCAGACTGATAAGGGTCAGGAAGAAGCCTCCTCATGGAACTGGTCGTTCCATAGCTTGCAATTTGTCCTGAAGTTTTTAGTGTTGGTCACCATCAGAAACAGAGAAGCATCCTATTCCAGGCCAGGCTAGGACAAGAAGTCAATTTTTCAGGTACATATTCATAACCCATTGGTGCAACATTTGTGCTATAACAAATCTCTTCCTACAACTGAGATAATTAAACAGTAAAATAATAAATACCCAGGGCACTAATGTAAAGTAATTTTGTTTGGCTTAAGACAACAGTGCCTATCATATTAAAAATGATCGTCAACCAGGTGAACTACTGGTACCTCCCAAGCTTAGCTGGTAACAGTACTCAGCAAGTCAGAAGCTGTGGTTATGGCAGGAGAATTTTTTTTTTAACACACCACTAGATTTACTATTTAACATGTGTGAAGGATACTTGTAGTTCATACACCTATTAGTTGGTTCAAATAAACTCCAGTGGGGCATCAGCTGATTGAAGTCAAAGGTTTCAGGTATTTTTATATTCTCAAGTTCCCAGGATACATGTTCCTGCTTTCCCCAGTAGGTCTCTCATACCATATTATCCAACCTGGAAGGGCATTCTATATGTTCTCCTATCCTCTGCTTTGTTTTCTCTCAATCTCCTCTCATCTGTGCATTTAAGAAGGTTTCCTGGTTTTCAAGCCTTTAGTTTCTAACATTTAGTTATTTTTATTTTTGATCCTGCCTGGAATAGATTCAGAGAAGCAAAGAGAAGACAAGAGCAGAGTAGCAGTGTCAAGGCAAAGACAGAAGTGACATTTTTCACTCAGTTTGGTCCCTGAAAGCACTCTGCAGCCATGACCAAAAAAAAAGGTGCATGGCTGCAGTGCTTTAAACGGGTCCAATCCCGAAATGGAGCTCATTCATTAATTTGTAGAGGTGCACCAATATGTCAGTCCATATCGTATGGGTACCGATAAAAGGAAAATCGATATTATCATCAATTGGCTTTTTTTGGCCAATGTGGCTGATAATGTTGTTGATAAATGCTGCATGGCACCTTCCAGGGCTGGCTGGACAACCCCCAGAACAAGCTCTCTGCTCTCTTCCCCCCACATAGCCCCGTTCTGAGACAGAATGGGGCTGTGTCAGCTGAATCAGGCTCCCAGTGTGTGCAGACACAAATTAATAGGGGTGCACCAATAAAGATTTTTTTGGGCTTCTACCGATGGCTCATTATTAATGATCCATATAGTTTGATACTGGTCTGATTGCTGATATGCAGCCCAGCAGCTTAGAGAACAGCATCTGGCTGGTAAGTCTGTTGTGGGGCAAGGGGCGGAGGTAGGGGGGTGTGGGGGAGTAGATCAAGGCCCCTGCAGTTAGGGAGGGAGTGGGGCTGGGGCAAGCCCCCCTAGCCCCAGCCCATAGCTCCCCCTCCCAGCATCACTGCCACTCGATCCAAGCACAGCCCTGACCCAGCCTCCTTGTGCAAGGAAGAGCCCAGAGCTGGCCCTGGCCTTATTCTCCCCGCCCTTCCCCCGGTTGGGGAGCCCCAGTCCACTTCCCCCTCTATTCCAGCACAGCTGGGGAAACCCTAGAATAGACTTCTCTCCCATCCTGAGACAGAATGGGATCTGAAAGAGAGGGGATCAAGCTAGAGGAACAGGCTGCAGAGACTCAGCCTCTCTCCCTGGATCAACTCTAAATTGGAACTTGAGTCCCCCACCCTCCCGACCCAACAGCTAATGCTTTCTGTGAAGTGTCATAAATTAGACCCAGGAGCTGTACTTCTGTCTGCACCTTCAGAAAAGCTTCGATACCCACTTCTTTGTCCTTGGCAACAATGAGAGGAGAGGAAGGCTAGGTACCCACATTCAAAAAACCCGAGGCAGAATCAATCTAAGTTACGTCTTTTTCTGTAAGTGGTGTAGTTTAGCTGGGTAGTGAACAGAATACACATTCACCTTTTGGTGGGGGGGACAAATCTTAGACTGGATTCTACCGTTTTAAAATCAGTCTGTGTGCACCATACTTCTGTTATGGGTATAGATCAGTTTCCGATCACTTTACAAGATTCTGAATAAATCACTTAATAGAGAGAGCTAAGAAGTAACAACCTGCTTTATGTCTTGAAAGCTTAGCAAATTTCTTTCCCTCTAGCGCCTTTTTGCCCAGCATCTCAGTAAGTTTAAAAGCTGTATCTAGTCTGGGTGTGGATCTTCATCTCTGCTGTGTGGTATGAATTGTTGCTCTGCCATTCAGCTTAGTGCAGCATTATTGACGTACAGTACAGTGTTTTGACAAGTCTTCATTTGTAGCAATACCTCTAAAAAGATGTTACAATTGTTAAAATAGATTAAATAGCTCTTTGACGTTTGGGTACTGTTCTGCAGATTTTAATCAGAAATTAACTGTCTACAGATCCCTACATGCAAGAAGTTACTAGTTCAGAGAGAGAGAGAGAGAGAGAGAGAGAAGTTAGTAGCTCAGAGAGAGAGAACCGCTTCCTGGAATGATGATTACACAGTATTTAAGATGTAGCATGCTCCAAGAAAAAAGAAAGTTTCCCTATAATTTTCACAGATCTTTCCGCTGTCCCTGCCTATACCATTTTTCTATATACAGTAGTTTGGATCATACTGTAAATGTTTCTTGTGAAGTTCAGCAAGTACTTTTGCCCATAAAGGCACTAAGATCAGAGCCTTTCCAGCAGTTGCCATTTTACTCATGACTGTTGTCCTTGAGAAGCTGCAGACCTTAGTCACTTTATAGTCTGTATTGTAGGTTATTAGGAGCACTTTGTACATTGGCTGACTGTGCAGTTCTGCTGTACTGAATAGGTTTTTGGGTTAGGTGTCTTAATATAGTTGACCTTATTGTAGATTAGCATCTTCCTCTTATGACAGTGAAGGTCTGCTTTACACTATTTTAGTACAAGCCGTAGTATGGTTCTTTCCCTCTACTCAGACATTCTTTCTTATGAAGACATACAGGAATCTGATGCAAAGAAAAATGCTGTTTGTAAAGGAACTGACTTGTGTGGTTTTGAGATGGTCATGAAATATGGACAAATTGCGCGCTAAAAAATTATTTATCTTAAAAAACCCAGACAGTTCTGTCTCCTCGTCTCCATAGCTTCTAGCCTATTTTAGCTGAAGATTACGTATATTTTCACCTTGCAGATATGTTGCATTTAAATTATTTACTGTTGATAAGAGTTATGTGCATGAGGTAAAATATGCATCTTCAGCAATCTATATCCATATTGAATCTATTTATATGTTTTACAAAAAACACATACTTGGCACAAAAAAAAAGGCTTGAGTTGTACTGATCAAGGAGTAAGAACAGATACAGGTTTTTTACTTTTGTTGACTGAATGCATGGATAAGCGAAAAAAATGCTGGGCCAGTGGCTTAAACATAGGATTCAGAATAATGAGAACTTGGGTTTTATTCCTAGCTCTAGACCTCAGGGCCCTGCTATACATTCAAATTAAAGCTGGATAGAAACCATATTTAGAGTTGTTACACATTTTCAAGCACTACCTTTGTAGGTGGTTGGCTCTTTTTATAGCTGAATAGTCATTTTTATCATGTGATAATTACTTTGCATGTGTGGCTGGTTTAAATTTATTGCATGATTAACCAGTTAATTGTTTGATACTTACTTTCCACTTATGGCTAGTCTTACTTTGCATATGTGGCAGATTTAAATTTATTGTGTGATTAACCAGTTCATTGCCTAATACACGTAACATGTAGCAGGGGACATTAGCTTCAGCTTGTGTTCAAAATGGGGGTTGCTAATACAAGTCACTGTGCTGGAGTTCTGTGAGTCCTTAATTTAGCACAGGATGTGAACAGCTGTGTGGAGCTAAGAGTGTGCTTAAGTCTTATTTGACATCAAGCTCAGTTTCAATTTGTTTTTCTGAATTGGGGTTAAATGTTTAGAAATTCTCAAATGGCAAGTACTGTATTAGAACAGTCTTTTCTACCAGGTGTCCTTTTCACTTGAAACTAGCAATGCTTGAAAATTTATCCTCAAGAAATGTTTGCCTCCAAAGTAGTTGTTGGTAGAGCATCTTCAGTATAGACCAATTGGATATTTTAATCCATGTTTCTTTTCTTTCCTTCCTAGGATGTGAGGCCGTGCTCCAGGATGAACGAATGCCACTATGATAAACGTATGGACTTTTTTTACAACATGAGCAACACTGATACAGCAGATGAGTGGTCAGGAACAAAGCTGGTTATTGTTTTATGTTTTGGGACATTCTTCTGTCTCTTTATTTTTATTTCAAATTCAATGGTCATAGCAGCCGTGGTCAGAAACAAAAGGTTTCATTTCCCCTTCTACTATCTGCTCGCTAATTTAGCTGCTGCGGACTTTTTTGCTGGCATTGCATATGTGTTCTTGATGTTCAACACTGGTCCAGTGTCAAAAACCTTAACTGTTAACCGGTGGTTTTTGCGTCAGGGGCTTCTGGACACCAGCCTGACAGCTTCTCTGGTGAATTTATTGGTCATAGCTGTTGAGCGGTACATGTCAATCATGCGGATGAGGATCCACAGTAACCTGACAAAGAAGAGAGTCACCTTTTTAATCTTTTTAATCTGGGCCATTGCTATTTTTATGGGTTCTGTGCCTACTTTGGGTTGGAACTGTCTTTGTGATATCTCAGCCTGTTCTTCCCTGGCTCCAATTTATAGCAGAAGCTACCTGATATTCTGGACAGTCTCGAATTTAGTTGTTTTCTTCATTATGGTAGTGGTTTACATAAGAATCTATATGTACGTCCAGAGGAAAACTAATGTCTTATCCCCACACACTAGTGGATCCATCAGCCGTAGGAGGACACCAATGAAGCTTATGAAGACAGTCATGGCTGTTTTAGGTAAGCAGATATATAAGAACTGGGAACGCCAATTAAGTTAGCTTTGCACCTCTTTAATACTGGAATCCCCAAATTTGTTCCCTGACTTTAGTGTGATATAGCTTTCATTACCCTATGGAAATACAGTGTGTACACAGAAGTGCAGGTAGCCTGTTGGGGAGGTGCTCTAACTCATGGCACTTTACACAAAACGCCATGAGTTAGTGCGCCAAGTTTTCCACACACACCCCTGCCGCCCCAGCTCCAGGCGCAGCAGCCCATGTCGCTGTCAAGATGCTTGCATGGGGGCTAGGGGGAGAAGGGAACACCCCTGCCTTGTGGACCTGGGCTGGCTTCCCCCAAGACTCTAGCCAAGGGTCCCCCATATGTGACAGGGGGAGCTTCCCCCTTCCCCTCCCTTAGGGAGGAGACAGGGGTTTTCTGTGTCCTCTCTGTGACAGCCCCAGGGGTGGCACTGGGCTGGTGTTCCCCTGCAGGAGCATCAGCTCAGCCCCACAAAGCTGCATGAGATGCAGGTGGAATGGCCTCACATTAACCCTCACAGGGAACCTGGTACACAGATTCCCTGAGGCGCTCAGCCTTAGAATGCCCCTGTCTGATACTTCATTACCTAAGTGTTAAATTTTTCTCACAGTTGACTGTTTTAAAAGCACTCTGAAGCCATGAATGTTTGTTACATTATGAATGTAGAGCACTTTCAGGGGCCTCATCACATGAAAAATATAACTTCTGTAAGTGCCTACAAAGCATGAAGCCAGGCAAGATGGTATCTCTTCACACATTTTGGTTGTAGGTAGATTTTGTCTTTGTTTTTCTGTCAAAGGCCAGGAGCCTGTGGCCCTGGATTGGTATGTTGTTGGGGGGGGGGGGGGGGGGGGGGGGGGGTGCATTTTTATTGGGGGGGGGGGGGGGGGGGGGGGTGTTGGTTCTTGAAAATTTGCAGCTTTCAGCAGTGCACCAAATACTGCATCTCCAAAAAGTCTTGCTGTGATATGTTCTGTCCTCATTAAGTGTAACTTAGTATGACTTGTTTCCAATGTATGATGAACTTCAGTGTATGATGAACTTGACAGTCTGTGAAATTTGTCTAGCAAAGAGGCAAGATCACTGAAAGGTGATCTGGAGGGAACTTCCAGAGTTGTGTATACACCACTATTTCTAGGAATGCCTTTCTCAAAATAAGTGGGATCTTTACTTTGATTTTACCACTTCTCAAAGCCCAGATAGGGCAAGAAGTTGTATGGAACCACACTCAGCAACTTGCTGCTTTTTAGAAGTCAAGGATGATTTTTGATATGCATTGTCCTTTTGTGATGAGAAGAAAGTGTGACCTAGTGGACAGAGGGGCAGAGTAGTAGATTGTGATTTTGGGGGATCTGGGTTTTATTCCCAGATGGCTCTTTTACTGGGCAAGTTCTTTCTGCTCCCCCCCCTGCCCCTGAGCCATCTGTCTCTCTCCCTTGATTCTCCATTAAAATATGATAATAGTGATCTCCTTTAAGTGCTTTGAGTTCTGCTCAGGAAAAGTGCTACTTAGGAGCTGCTGTGATAGTGGTGAAGGCCTTGAGTTAGTAGTGACATATAATGAAATCCTGCATCCTAATATTGTCTGCTCTAAAGATTCAAGAGTCATGTGTAGAGATTTGAGCAGACTGCAACCATAATTCAGCCAAAGATTCCTTTGTTGCCTCATGATGCCAGCTGGCTTTTTTACAATTAGTATACTACTGTTGTACATTTGGATTAAGTGTTACATGCAGCTGCACTTATATAGCATTACAGGCATAAGCATTCATCAGCTACTTACAACGCTGGTTTTGACAAGGTTATGGGTTTTTTTGTGCACTATTTCAAAGGAACCTGCATGACTTGCACCCAAAATTAGCTTTGGTTGTCACCTA
Source organism: Alligator sinensis (assembly GCF_000455745.1). Taxonomy (NCBI): domain Eukaryota; kingdom Metazoa; phylum Chordata; order Crocodylia; family Alligatoridae; genus Alligator; species Alligator sinensis. The sequence continues at coordinate 249,490 of NW_005842670.1, read as the reverse complement.
TTAACCAAATTAACTTTATACGTGAATAGTTTCCCCCTATATAAGGCATTCTACCCTACTTCTACATAGTAACAACGTTCTTTTATCTTTTTTTATTCAACAGTGAATCAGACCTAAAAAATGACCCAAAACTTGAGCAATACAAACAGAAGTTTCCTTGGATATCTTAGTTTTTCAACTCCCCCCTGCATCTGCCATGCACAGCAACTGGCTGCTTTTTGAGGGAGGGTGATTTTTGGCCCTGGATTGCCCCCAAAGTTCTGCCTCTATCCCCTATGTATTCTTCCCTCCCCGCTTTCCAATATCCAGTTCTGGCCCTACATCTGCCCAACCCCCATCAGCCATCTGAGTTCTTCCTTTCCAGTGTTGGAAGTTTTGCACTTGTGAAAGATCAGGGTTCAGGGCTGCTGACCCTTGTGTAGCTTTCACTTATGTCCCCACGAGACCTTGCCCTAGTGGAAGAGTGGTGCTGTCCAGAAGTGAAAGGACAGGAGTCTCAGTAAGCTGTGAATTGCTCTGATGGAGATTTGTGCTGCATAGGGTCAAATTCCCAGCCATTTTTCCATATCTGTTTTGTGATGCTCCGTTTTTTGCCGCTCATACAATGCAATATGGCCAAAGACTCTAGCCCTGGGTATAACACTTTTCAAATTGCCATAAATGCCATTGTCCCTTAACTTGGCCCATACCTTAGACGCTGAAAGTTTATTACCTCATAATTTGGGAACAAAAGGCTTTGAGTGCCGTGAAACATCCCGTTTTCCTAATTTAATTTGTTTAGGTCTTTTCCTGGAAATAGAATGAATATTTTATAATTACTTAACAGCTCAGGTCCTCTTTCATTAATGTATAATTAAATCATAGCCAGATGATTCAAATATAAAACCGGAAGTTAAAGTTAATTCAAATGAGAAGTGAGGCACACTTTTTAACTGTGAAAGTGATCAGTCATTGGAAACTATAATGGGAAATATAAAGGGAAAGACATCTGTTAATGTCTTTTATTTAACGAATGGATAGCTTCTGGAAGATGGACATTAGTTAAACATTGTGTTAGGTTCAGTGCAGGAATGAGTGAAATTCTAAAAGGGATACCTTATAGGAGGTTAAACTGGTAATATAATAGCCTCTTCTAGCCCTAAAATCTGCATATGGCTTTGTTTGGGGCAGGTACAGTAAAGACTGCAAAGTGCTGTCCTTATGGAAGTGAAGTGTGACCTTCCAGAAGGAGACTGAGCAACACTTATGCTAGTGAAAGTCAGCTGTGTTTTATTTCACTGGACTCTCATCAGTGAGTAGACAGGTATCCTGCTCCCAGAATTCAAAGTTGCAGACACAAGCTTTGCTGTAAGTGTTCAGAAACACTAACTATAAAATACCAGGACCCTGTCCATCCTTCTTTAGTAGCTGGGGGAGATAAGATTTATTGGTCCAACAATGAATAGTTCCTTTCATAACCTCCAAGTGTATATAAAGGAATTTAGTGCATTTGTCCTGCAGCAGTTAATAAAAGAAGGAATATCTTTGTTGTGACACAGCTTTTCTGTGCTACTTAACTCTGAGATAGCAGTGCTGTGGGGGAGGTGTGTGTTTCTAGCCCAAGAAGTTTACAAACTAAGTACAATTATCTTTCTAATGCTATGCCCAAGGGCACTGTTTACACAGTCTGGTATCTTTTTTGCTCAAGGACCACTGGTATCATAATGCATGCTCTTTGTTTGTAAATACCATGGATTATGCATATGTAGAATTAAACCTAACTTGCACCTGACTTCAGCATTAGATCTGGGCCTTCAAAGCAGTCATTGCAATGCAATTACTATTACTTTGGATTATTTAAATATATGTCAATAGTCCTTTCTAAAGTTACTAGTATAAAGTTACTAGTATATTATTGACATCATAATAATGGTGTGAATGGCTTGTGTTTAAGCTTCAAAAAAGAATGTTGTCCTTATGATAACTCTGGGCTATAAATTGAATGACAGTACCTGTTATGCACAGATAACTCTACAGAGAACGTTTTTATCAGACCAGTACTCAGCGTGTATTTGGTATCACTGTTGGTTTTCCAACTTTAATCAAATTGGTAACATCAGATTAAAACAGGGCTGCCCAGGTGGTGGTTGCCTGTGGCCCTTGAGGGTTATGTTGTGTCCCCTAGGCTCCTGCCCAGCCTCCACTCTCCTCAGTGCTCTGGCTGCAAGAGTCAGAGTCTCTAGGCTGCTCCCCACTCTAAGTTTTGCAGTGTGTTGTGGCCAGGGGAGCTGAGAGGGAGCCTGGAGCCACATGGGCACAGGGTGCAAAAGTGGCCAGGGAGCATACATGCAGGCGTGTGTGTATAGTACAGCAGTGAAGGGGTCAGGGCTTGTGTGCATGCACAGTGCAGCAGAGGAATCGCAGATGTGTGGTGCAATGGGCTGGGTGGGGAGCACATCTATGCAGTGTGCAGTCTGGGGGCCTGTAGCTTGCCTTGGTGCAGCCTCCACTGATGCAACTTGGGGAGCATTTGGCTCCCAGTAGAGTGACCACACATCCCTAACTGGGCAGTCCTGCAATGGGAACCACAAGTCCTGGTCCTGGGCTACACAACTCCAGGACAGCATTTGTCCTGGATTCTCAGTGTCGTGCAGGGATCCATGGGAAATGGTGGGTTTCCCCTTGCAGTCTGGCAGCATTCCAGCCTGCAAGGGGAGCCAGGAGAGGGACGCAGGGGGCACCAGCTGCACGTGCATGCCCACACACATGCACGTGGCCAGGAAAGAGCCGAGCAGCCTGGAGAGCAGCTCCCTGCAGATAAGTCTATGGGGGGAGGGGACATGGGGAGCAGATCAAGGTCCCCATGGTGAGGGAGGGAGTGGGGCAGGGCTGGGTGTGCTGCCCAGCCAGGGCAGTACATGGGGCTGGAACGTGGAGAGGAACAGAGCCACAGGTGGCTCATCCAAGGGGCAGGGACATAGGGAGGGCATGTGCCCCTGCCAGATTTGTGTTGTGGACTCAGGGCTGCCTAAACTGTTGCCTTGCCCCCAGGAGCCCCCTGCGCCTGGCAGCAGCAGGGGTAGCGGTGGTGTGGAGTTGTGCCTCCTGCTGCTGCTAGGTGGGCAGGAGGCATGTATAGCCAGCACGGGGCTCCTGAGGGAAACACAACTGGGTGGGAGCCCTGAGCCCACAGCAGGAAGCTTGCATCCACCCCCCACCCCACTCTGCTCTGCTCCGCTAAGAAGGTGGGCATGTGTCCCTCCTTTTCCATTTGAAAAGGCAGTCACCCTAGCTCTCAGCCACTTAGAGGTTGGACAGCCCTGGTTTAAAACTTTAAAAATGGTCTGTCTGAGCTAAACTACTGGGGAGAAACTTCCTCAATTGCTTTCTCACTGTAGCTCCTAACTGGACAGTGCTGCTTTATTTCTGCCTACGTTAGAAACAGCTGGTTACTTGACTGAGGTCTCTGACTGGGTTACTGGAAACTACAAGTACGAACGGCTTTCCTTTCCATAGGATATATGTACAGATGGAAATATCCAACCTTCACAATAAAAGGAAGGGGAAACTTTCCCATCATCATTATTCACTGAATATTAAAAGTAAGGCTTTGATCTTATGCTGAGATCATAAAGATACAATGGTCATTCTTTTGTTGCTCTTGGCTTACCATGCCAATCTTTAGATGATCCACATGGTCATTGTGAAAAGGGCAAAATGACAATATCTGGCACCTCTACGTATATAGTACCTGTTAACCAAGTGCTTCAGAAATGGTAAGCAATTCAACCTCAGGCCTTTGGGTTTAAGGTGAGAGGAGGGTGGTGAAGAAATATGTGTGCATGTAGGGCTTTTTTGTGAAACCTCATGTTTTTTCCAAGGCTTGCTTGTTCATTGTTAGCATTTCCTCCTTCCTTGCTTTTCCATCTCTCATGCTGTAGTTCATTGGAGAGCTGGCATGATTTGCTGGGTCTGATTTTGCTCATATGAAAGTCAGTAAGACCTCTTCTCAGTGATTTATGGGAGCAGGATTAAGTCTTGTTTGCTCTGGGACTCTTGTACAGTGAAACTCAACCTAGAAAACCTTCCCATTTGGAAGGAAAAAAACAGTGTTATAAGGTTCTGAATCAAGTGCCAAATATGCTGCTTAAATCATACAGCTGACTGTAATTAACTACTGCTTCTAAGTGACAAAAAACCTAAAATGCTCAGAATAAGCAGTATTTTTTCTGAGCATTTCTACCTAGTCAGAGTGGCACATTTCTTTCTGGGATTTCTTGTGCAAATACACACGCAATGAAGAGACCTGTCACTTATACTGGTGTTCTCATAAAATCACACTAAATTCAGTGGAGTTGTGCCAGATCCTGAAATGAAGACTTTGGTTCTTGATGCCATCAGTGCACTGTCAGCACACAGCAAAGATTCACAGCCAGATTCTTCCCAGCTCAAAATGACTGCTTGCTACAAGGCTTGGGGAAAGGGGCAAAGGTGTCTTGCCAACTACCTCTCCCAGTCTTCAGTTGGTACTGGGCAAGCATTGTCCATTTGTGGTCAATAGGAAGGAAGGCAGGTTCAGTGAACAAGCGTAGGGACTGAAACTTGAAAAACAAGGGTTCAATTCCTGGCTTTGCCTCTTATGTCATGCCTGACCTTGGTTATATCAGTTTAAACTTATTTTACCTTAGTAAATGGCAAATGATGCTTCTCTACTCCTCAGAGGTGGTGTGAGATTAAAAATCTATTAACTGTGAAATGCTCAGATAGTGTGGTGATGAAGGCCATTTAAACAGCAAGGTAGGTAAATAAAGAGACTAGCATAGTCTGTAGTATGAGGCCCAAGGGTCAGAAAAGAGATAGTTTAACATCTATTTAATGTCTTGATTCTAGGTAAATCCAGTTCTGTCTCTTTCTAGTCTTCATTATTTATGTAAAAAAATGTAGCTTACCATTCTACTGAATCCTGTTTCTCTGGGAGCAGGGAAAAATTAAGCTTGGTTTTCTGAGCACCAAGACATAAGTGGGTGAGGGGCATAGATAAGCTTCATACTTAATTTTCTGTAGCTAAGAGCACTTCCAAGATCTGGCCCTACCTCCATCCATTTGTACTAGTAAGGGAAAGCCTTTGACGCTATTGTACTTTTCTAGCCCTGCATGGAGCTATCCCTTTCCTTCCTTTCTTGTGTCCTTGTTGTGACAAGGTATTTAGCAGGATTTGCAGATTCTTTGGAATCTGACGGGCTGTCCCTGAAATCCCAGGAAGGCAGCACACACATGTTAGAGATTATTTCATGTCTGCTTCACTGATCACTTCAGCACATTCAGCTCCCGTTGAAATAAACATCAAATTGACATTAACCTGCCTGGGAATACGATTAGAGGATGACGGAGAAAATAGGCATCAGCATACAGATACCTGAATAGTGAGCATGCTTCACTGAACATTAAAACACTGCTTGATATCAGTACTTAAACTTTCATTTAAAAAGCTGTTTGCTAAGAAATATTTTGTCAAGAATATTTTGAGGCTGCTCTGCAGTACAGTATGCATTCTTGCTGAGGCAGGCAGGCAGGCTATTAACTATGCTGTGCAAAAAGTTTCAGAAACTAACTGTATTTTCCAATTGTTTGTGTTTGTCAAATAACTTGCCAGATTGATCTTTAAGAACACTGCTTACAGAAATAGAGCAGTGCTGTTCACTTAAGCTTTCATACCTGATTTTTAGCTATGAGCAGTTATTTTTAATGCTGTGGGTATTTTGACCTTTTTGGGGAAGGGGGAGGGAGGAGGGGTTGTTCTTTTTTTCCCTTTTTTTAATCTCTGAAAATGTTCTGGAAGAGACAAGTGCCTGACACAGCCTTAACTAGAAAAGCTGAAATACTCATACAGTATTTGCCTATGTAGTGCCTATATAAAATATTTTTTTCTGAATGAAGCTCCTACATTTCTTATTGTTCTTCCTGATATGTTACATTACCTAGAAAGCCAGATTATTATTCCATCAATCCTGCATTTGTTGTTGGATGGCACACACTACTTCAATCAGGTGTACTGTAATAGCTTGAGGCAGTTCTTACTGAAATCCATAGCAAGATAGCCGTTGACTAATGAGAGTGTATTTCTTATTAACAGTTTTATTTTGTGGTGGGGAAGTCTCCAGGCATATTTGAATTGCATGTAAAAACCTACCTGTTTTTCATGTCTTCCAGTATTTTTTTTTCTCTTCATACTGGTTTGCTAATTGTAGCATTGCTTGTGGTTTTAAAAAAGGATTTTTTATATGGAGGTCCTCCTGTCCTGTTCAACCCTGTGGTAAGATCATAGTGCTGTGTGTATGACATCACAGTATTGCTATGCAGTGATGCCTCCAAGATGCTTTGGAGTAGCATGAAACATAAGCCTAAGGAAAAGCTGGGTTGCCAATATTGGCATCCGGCAGGGATGTGGGGTGAAATTCCTCTCAGCTGTGTGGAAGAGTGCCAAAGACTAGAGGATGTACAGAGGGAGGCTGGCTGGTAGTTGTGGATGCCACTGGCATGCTGCTCTCTCTCTCTCTGCTTCCCCTCTCTGGTTTAAAGGGAGGCTTGCATCTGGACTGTCTCTGTATTACCTTGTCTTCTGAAAGGAATTCCTCTGTGATCCTATGGTGTGTGCTGGAATAGGCTAGGTGTTGGACTGGTTGAGTAGGGGGTGAGTTTGTACTGGTTTGAAGAGCCCATCTCTTTTGCCTCACCCTTCACAGGTTTGCATCTCATAGGTTTGTATCACACCCTTGTAGAATCTTCTTACCTGTTTCCTACTTGTCTGCTGGCTTCACCAGAGCACTTACAGTCCAGCGCTCACAAAAGCTGTCTGCTGCTGCTTCCTAATGCGTGGTGAAAATCCTGCTTGAAGAGGAAAAGAGTCAACCTCCTGAGTCCTACTCCCCTCTCAGCTTACTTGGATGCATTTTCTCTCTCTCGCAACGCCATATAAATCTTCCACTTCTTAGTCCAGATGCATATCACATTTGAATTTGGACACTTCACCTTGCAACAAAATGTGGACATGTTTGTATTGCACTGGACCATTGAGAGGGCACTCTGCAAGGTAGAAGATGGAGAACTGATCCTAAATGTGTCACCCCATCAAGGATAGTGTAGGGGAGCGGGAATTCAGTCTCTGATATAGTGTTTTTCTTGCTGAGCCCCTTGGAAGGATATGATTTTGCACCTTTACCTTCTGTTTTTAATATTTTTATTATAAAGGTTTAGAAAAGTAAAGGAAAAAAATCTCTCCCCCCCCCCCCTGCGCAATCTAACTGTGATGTCAGCATGAACAGATTTTTCTTTTAAAACACACCACCTGGATTCCACTCATGTCTTTGATTAGGTTTCCCCATGTATGGAAAGCCCTCAGGGGTGGGGGGACACTTCCACTGCAGTCCAGTCTCCTGTCCAGTGTGGGGTGTCACGTCTTAGCCCAGGCTACTACATGGACCCTTGTACCCAGGATATGGTTTTAGGTTCCTATTTAAGAGTAAAGGCTTAGGAAGAGTTCATATTCCTATGCTGTTTATGATCAGTCATTGTTCAGTGTTAAACTGTTCATCTCAGTGGTTCCTACAGTGTGAGATGGTTTTTGTGGGCGGTTGGGTGCATGTTCTTTAATTTGGGACCAATTTGATACGTTGCTGTTACTTGGGGAAGGGTAAGAGGAGTTGGCTTAATTGGGGGTAAATGGTGTCATCTGGCTGAGCTTAATTTAGTTGGCCAAGCTGGCAGGGACACATGGTAAGTCCATGCTTCAGTGAAGGGATGACAGCAACTCCTGGAGATGAACTGAAGCAATTTTAAACTAGCTAACTTGGGTGCTGATAAAAATATCGTTGTGGCAGCACTGGATTCCAGGCATGTCAGTACATGATTTTTCTGTTCATTCAGGTGAAATGCAAGTAGTGGATTATCCTAGTTTGCCATTGTTTTAGTGATATATATCTGATCAAGAAGTTAAGGGTTTTTACTCTGAACAATTTACTTGTCCTTCCATTTCAACCAAAAAATGCACCTGTGGTTAAGGCAGCTAAAACTGAGTGCAATTCCCTTTGCCTAAACATAGACTGTAGATGACAGAATCTCTATATACAGAGTGCTTTATGGCAAAGGACAAGTGTAAGCCTCAAAAAATGCAAAACTTCTAGATTTAGGGGGACTCAGTTGGGGGTGATTAAAATCTACAGGAAAATTATCTGAAGTGTAGTGGAGGAAGATCCCGAAGTGACCTGAGAACAACGCGATCCATTGTTGATCTTTCATATTGTATGTAGTCATCTTACTTGCCCTGGCACCCAAACCTTTTAATTCCAATTGAGAAGTTTAAAAAATGGTTTTGTGTAAGGCAGGATATACTTCATGTTATGACAGCCTGTGCAGTGAAAATCATAGGAACAGACCAATATAAGCCATAGCTTAGGCTCCATATTTTAAGTAATGTTTTGACTGCTGTGTTTCATAAAGCAAAAATAGAAAAAAAGGCTAGAAAGGGAATCTGTTTGGGCAGAACCCTTTGAGAGTTACTTGTTAAGAATAGGGTGTGAATCTTACCTTGTTTGTATGTGTGATTAAATGTATTTTTAGTGATGGCAGACCAAAGAAATGCTCCCTGGAAAGAGCTGCCCAGTAATTATGATAGTGTCCCTTACTATGTATTGTACGATAGACTTTAATCCTTAGCTAGGTAAAATGTTTAGAGCCCCAGCTTTCCATAAGGGGAAGTGCAAGTGTTGTACACAGCACAGTGGATACTAGAGAAGTGTCTTACAAATGTCATTGTGACATCCGGTACTTGCTATTAAACTCTTCACAGTTTTGCCTGCATTTCCTGGAGTTTTTCATAGGTTAGCTTGCCCAAAGCCTAGATACAGTGATTGGGTCAATGTTCTGTTCTTATTGACTTGGGCTCTATACACTCTGAAATAAAGAGAATAAGTAATAAGATAAAAAATCTTTTTACACAAACAGTGACATCTTGTACAGTGTTAACGTTTTTGACAGTCAGTGCATTGGCATTCAACCAGTAACCTTTGATAACTTATAAAAGGCTTCACTGAGTACTCAAGTACTTGCAGAGAGCTGGTGTTAATGTCCTATACTGTTGTCGTGTATTCAAGGATGTATTCCAGTACCCACTGAGTCAACAGTTTTTCCATTGACTTCAGTGGGCTTGAGGTAAATCCTGGTGCAATTAATCTTTATGCTGTTCTTACAATGTATACTCTTAATGAGAGTTGGTGTTGCAACTGTTTACGCAAGCTTCTGGAGCTGAACCAGTCTATCACGCAGAGTTGATTACAGGAGTTAATGTTTTGAGCTGCAGTTCTGGCACTGATGGCGTTTCTAAAAGATTTAACTATAAGACCCTGGCATCAGCATTTGCAAATTACTGATACTAACCAATAATTTGTAAGTAACCTATGAAACTAATAGTGCTACAAAAATATTGACTATAGCAACAGTTGGGTTAAATACTTAACTTAGGTAAGTAATGACTCTTAATCTTTCCATTTTATAGTATGTTCCCTAAAAAAGAATACAGATCTGTTGAATGAATTCTGTTCACTTGCTTAGTAAAACAGTGTAGGATGGAAGGTAAACTGTAAGCATATTTTGCAATCTAACCTACAAGTGAGTTCCATACTGTTTTTACTATTTGCATTTTTTTTAGTAATTTGTAACATATACTGAAGTTTTTGAATTGCATTCTTAAGCAGTCTTATTTTTTAGAGATCCCAAGCAAGCTTGAAAATGAAGGGGTGCTAATCGTTTTTGAAATCTGTTCCTTCGATGACAAATGGTGGAGGGTAGCAATGGATGCATGGTGCAGTAAATGTAATGTTACTGTTTGAATCTCGACTCTTGTGTTTCCCATTTGTTGACATTAGCTGTGCACTACATCTTTCATATTATAATTACACAATTTATATATTGGAAAACCAGTGATATTATGAAAATGAAATTATTTTTAATATCAGAGCTGTTGAACGGCTCCGAAGACCACCAAGACAGTATTTTGACAGGGCTGTGTAAATAATTGCTAAGATACTTACTACTTTGCTGATTTTTAAAGCCCCAAAAGGAGCAAATGTGTCTTTATAAATGAGTGGAATTTCTTCAGCCTGTTGTCCACATCGTGACTTTTTTGTGCAGAGTTGTCGTTTTCTATTTTTGTAAGTCAGACAGCAGTTGTGGCTTGTGGTAAGTTAGTATTATCATGAGCACAGCTGCTTTTCCGTGGACTCAGAAGCAAAGAATGACAGACCAGTGTTGGGGGAGGAGAAGAAACAGGGCTGTTACCATGACCCTTCCTCCCTCCCTCTTGACCCATAAGCTGTAGTCAGTCTGAAGATCTTGTCCGTCTCCCCTGAACAAGATGGGTACCCTTCCTCTTTGGACAGGAGGAGGTTGACACATGGGTCTGATTTACATTACTGTGTTGCCTCTTATTCTCGCATTTCTGTTCTTTCTTCATGTTGCCATTACCATATAAGCACCAACTCTGTGAGTGCTCTTGGAGCACCCACTGAAAAAAATAAGCAGGTGCTCAGCACCCATGGAGCCACTTGCAGATGTTTAAAAAAAAACAAAAAAACAAACAACCCCCCCAAAACAAACAAAAAACCCCCCCACGCTTTACCAGAAGTAGTAGCGCATTACTTCAATCAGGCTCTTCAGTGTCTGTAAAGATCGGGCACTTCAGCAGGGCTTTTTTGGCACTTCTATTAGATTAGTGCAGCTTTTTTGGTGCTTTTAAGTGCCCAATCTTTACAGATGCTGCAGAGCTGGGTTGAAGTAATGTGCTGCCTCTTTTGTGTGTACACAGGGCTCAGCATGGGAACGTGCTGAGTTAAAAGTAAAGTACTGTGTTTTTGTTTTGTTTTTTGTTTTTTACATCTGCAAGTACCCACCAGCAAAAAACATGGTCATTGTCTATGGCCATTACTCTCCTTTTTTGTTGAGCGTTTTTTCTGTCTCACCCCTCACTTCATACTGATATCTATTTTTTAGAGCATAAAACTGATGGAGGGAAGTAGTTGTGGGTTCTTCACTTTTCCACCAAGGGGCTCTCATCTCCACTGGTCCTACTGCTCACATCTCACCCCTCTAAGTGGGGGTCCTGCTATTCTTCTCTTCTTCCATGAAGAACCATGTGTGCCTGCTGCTACTTCCAATCTTGGCACTTCGACTGCCAAACAGGTACAACATGATGGTGTCTTCTTTGCATATCTCTTCTGTTTTCCTGTTCCCTTCAATACAATAATCCCTCATTCACGCACTTTTCTCTGTCTCTCTCTTGAGCATTTTCTCTTTTTTCATTCCTCACTGTTGTTTCCCTTCTTTTCCCGCTAGTTACTCTTATCTCTTGCTTTAAACCCCCTCTCTTTTTTCTTCTACTTCTTTCCCTTCAAAACTTGATTCTTTCTCTCTCAGTCTCATCTCCTAACTGGCCCTCAGGTGCCTTTTTCTCAAACCTCCCCTCATTTTCAAAGTTTTTACCTCTGATTTACTTTTGGTCTCCCTTCTGTAGAGAAACTAGACATACAAACTCCCTTATTGGCTCAGTGGCTGGCTGATCCGTCTGCCTTACGCTTTTAGTACTGAGGAGCTGAAGAGATGGGGAGGAACTTGGTGTGTAACCTTTCCTCTAATGGGAAGAACCCGTTAGCCATAGAAACGCAAAAGACTAGGCAGTGGAGAGAGAGAGGGCAGATTATTGCCATATTAAGCCAGTGTCAGGAAGTGTTGGTGGATGATACTGTACAAAGGCACTGTACCCTGGGTGGGTGGGTCATTTTGAACCTGTTTGTATTTAAATCCTGATAGAAGAGTTGCCATCTTACCAAAGCACCAGTTTCCTAGGGTCAGTTTTATTTATGCCAAAGAATTCTTTGCCACCATTTCTTTATTGCCAGAGCAGTTTTTTGTTGTAATTGCCTGATACAGCTTTCATCCGAGCCTTTGCTTCCTAATTCCTGCCCTTTGTAACCTTCCAAGTCCTAACCTACTAAATTATAAGAGTTGTTTTTTTCAGAGAAATTACTGCCAGATGTAATTTAGCTACTGAGATCACCTTTTCTTCTTCTCTATTTACAATTTGTTGTGTATATTGTTAACAACCCTGATGTTTTTGGAGGATACCAAATATGCTTGCATGCCCAAAGCTAGAATTTATCAAAGTCTGAAATACTTTTCCTTTTTTCTTTTCCTAGGTGCATTTGTTGTCTGTTGGACTCCTGGGCTAGTAGTTTTGCTTCTTGATGGTCTGAACTGCACTCATTGTGGGGTTCAGCATGTGAAAAGATGGTTCCTTCTTTTGGCCTTGCTCAACTCTGTTATGAACCCAATAATTTATTCTTACAAAGATGAAGAGATGTCAACCACAATGAGAAGGATGATCTGCTGCTCTTCTGATGATAAAAGTCAGGATAGATGCTCTTCAAGGATTCCTTCAACTGTGCTCACCAGAAGCACAGATGCCACTGGTCATTACATTGAAGATGGCATTATTCAAGGGACCATCAGTGGCAAAGGAAACTCATGAGCTACACAAGGATATACTTAGCTGGGAGATGGGCGTGGGGGGAAGAGGAGGAGGGAAAAAGTCTCTTGTAATGGGAAATCACTGACCGATTAAAGTTATTCAAGAATATATTCGCTCTGTTCCAAAGCAAAACCCTATCCACAGTGTTAACAAAAGACCTTGTAAATAATTACCTGATGGAAAAATACATTGTATTGAAGAAAAAACTTTCTGTGCCATAAAAAAGTACATGAGATTGTTTTCTCTGTAAGAGGAATAAACATATTGAGACTCTCTCTGCATGGAAACAAAATCCTAACAATAAAATGGAACCTTCCTTATTAAACGCAGGCTGGAAGAATTATCCTGTGAAACAATGCAGTTTTGGCACTCTGAAGTTATACTTTGAACAGTTGCTTAGCTTCTCCAGAGAACACTGTTGGAGTTGATAGGCAGAAATGTGACTTTTATATGCTCTTTTTGATTACAAAATCCATGTATTAATTCATACATGTCTTTTCCCTCCACCCCCCACAATAAAATTCCTCTGTGTGTGAGAGAGAACCTGTCCTCATCATGAGTTGTGAGAACAGGTAGTGGAGAACGGTAACAAAAGTACAGGCCACTGCCATTTGAGTGCAAGGGAAGTCCCAACTGTTTGGTGGGCCAACCACTGCAAGGAGACATGATGATCACACACAGATGTATTCAAAATGAAATGGGAGGAAATATCTGAATATAGATTTCAGTTTCCAACTTCTAAAGGGGTTTATTAAACAGAAACAATGTGATCAGAGCCCTTCAAAATACTGAATGAACTTAACTCTTTCAAAGGTTGTCATGCATTGGAAAGAATATGAGTAATTTGCACAGACTGTGTTAAAATTTATTCGGACCAGATTAAGTCATCTGACTGAGGAGGAGGATCTTTAGAAGATCCCTGAGGAAGAGGCCATGTAAATGCAGATAAGGACCTTAATAACAGATCCTTATCAAATTTATGACTAATCAAATTTAAATTGTGGAATAATTTCTATGCCTTTTAAAGTTGCTATAATACCTTTGGACTGTGTGTTTTATAAATCAGAGATATATTTAAAGCTCTAGGCCAACATTTTCCAAAGTGATCTCTAATTATGGGATCTGACTTGAAGAAGTTGGACCTGATTTCAGAAATATGTACCCTCTGGCATCTTTTAATTTTTAATGGGAGTTTAATGTGCTGAGCACTACAGCAAATCAAGTTCAAACTATCTTAAGCTTGACAATCAAAATCAGAAGTGGTTCTTGTAGACTTTATTGTTGGCTTTTACAAAAGAATGCCAACTGTATATAATGCAATATTGAAAGATGTAATATTGGTATAATGCAAGGGTTGGCAGCCTATGGCCCATTGGCCAGATCTGGCCCATTCATTGGCCTGCAGACATGCATGCCTTGGGATGTCAGCAGATGGGGGAATCAGTTGTGGTGGCAAAGGGAGCAATGGCTGGGTCAAAAGCAGCAACCAATGGCAGGCTGTGTTTTGATGCCCCAGTCCTGTCTGGTCAGTCAGGTGGTCTGTCTGCCTGTCCCCTTTCCCCTTCCCACCCCGTCATGCCTCTTTACTGTATCTGTTGCTTGTCTTACTACCAACTTTGTCCTTGGCACCGGTTGGTGTCTATAGTAATTGGCAGCGAGGATAAGGAAGGTAATAAGAAAGCAGACCTCAGCACAGAGCAGGAAGGGCTGGGGGATCAACAAGCAGCTTGAGCAGAGCAGGACAGAGAAGGGGGTCATTGGCACAGGAGGCAAACCTTACTAGTTGTGCCTCTGGCAGCAGTCTTCCCTCAGAATGAGCTATGCTAACTTGGCTCACCACGCCTGAAAGGTCACCAACCCCTAGTGTATTATATTGACTTCAGAATCAGAACTTGTGGCAGAGGTGATATCTTTTATTAGACCAACTAGATATTCCTTTGCCTCCTACAACCTGTGTCCCTGAAATATTGACTTGATCATATTCTTCTCTTGGTTCTATCTGTGCTGTCAGTGGACTATATTGAAGAAAGTGAGGCTAGAATTTGGCTCAGAAGTTACAGTTAATTTTATATAGGATATTGAATTTTTTTGTAATAGACCCTAATCCTGCAAAACCTGTTGTGTCTGAGTAGTCCTTACTCACTGTGACTAAGCTGAGGCAGGAGTTGGAAGTGTGGACCCCTGCATTTCAAGGTAAATATTCTGTTTGTATATGACTTGCTGACAAGGTTTACACTTGTACTTTTGCCATTTGGAATGCAGTGTTTTTGTGCAAAGACTACTTTGGTTTGGTATGTTTGAAGACTTGTAAAGCAGTGTTTTTAGAGGCAATGGTATAATACACAAGATACAGATGTTAACCTTCTTGCTGTGCATGGTTTGTATTAACTAGGCTGAAGCTTATATACAAAGCTACCAAAAAATAAAATGTTCCTTTTAAAATGAAATATGTTTATATGTTTTATTTCATGTTTGGTTAACTGTGAAATATGACTTGGCGCTCTACAGTAGCTACAGCAGAAATGACCCCTCTTAGTATTTTCTATTTCTTTAGATCCTTCAAATGAATTCCTGCCTCTGCAAAACCACAGGTGATCTTTCCATTCTGCTTAATACAATTGCCATATTAATAAAAAGGGTCTCTAATCATAGTTGGGTCAGGCCTAATGAGAATTCAGATTAAGACACAGAACATCTGCCTAAGCAGAGTAAACCTACATAGAAAAGTAGGAGCCTCTTGTAGCTTCTATCTGTTTTTCTATTAGAAATATGAGGAGTTGGCCCTCTAAACAGCCCTGATTTCTTGGAAACTTTTTTCTGCCTTTTCTAGGTAAGTTGGAATAGCTTTATAGACTTGTTGGGAGAATGGACTTCATTAATTTGTGTAGCATCTAGCAAAATGCAGAATCACATTCTGGTTGCACTTAAAACAAAAAGAAATAATTCATCTCAGGCCATGCCTCGGGGGCAGTTCTACAGTTATATTTTCATTCCCCTAAGTGAGAGGAAATGGTTTGCAACTTAATCAAGAACTGTCTTAGCTGTATATCATACTTCCCATTATAGTATTGCATTTCTGGAGATCTGCTGTTATTTGATTTTATTACTGTAAGTTATATACATTAACTTTTCTTCAACAGTAAATTGGTGTTATACAGAATGAAATTAACTTGTTCCTTTTAGCTTCCCAAATACTTTGTAGTAGGACAGTATAAGTTATTCAAGGGCAATGTATTAAAGCAGTCTCTGCACCCAATAATGAGAACTTTTGGAAGGGGCAAATTTTGAGTGTTTTTCATACTGGAATTTAAAGGATTTCCCAAAGAGATAGCAGTGGTTGTTACAGTTAAGTCCACATCTACTTTTATAATAGTGTGCGCTCCTGAATGTGTCAGCTGTGTTCTATCTACCTGTAGGGTGAAACTCATCCTATTGGGAAAGGCCTTGGAAGAATCCCCTTGCCATGGAAACCCTAATTCTCCATCATGGGATGAAGGAAAAGTACAGCTAGCATGACTATGTGGGGGTAGCCCTCTCCTGCTGCACAAATTCAGTAGCCCAGAAAGGCAGAAGAATGGAAGAGTAGATTTACCAATGTATTCATGGACACAGGGGCACAGACGGAAGTTAAGTTTTTCATGCAATCAGCACTCTGAAAGCGCTCTACAGCTGTGCTGTGACGTGCATAGCAGCAGAAATGGTTCTTTGGGTAAATCTGATTGAGCGCCTTTAAAGTGGCCAATCATGTGACAAATTAGCCCTCATCAGATGAGGTATCAGATGAAGGTACTCCACTTTAGAGCACCGTAGGGAACTTGAGTTCTCTAGGGTTAATTTGTTGCATGATTGGGGCTGGAGTGATGCAGCCTAGCCCTGTCCCTGGGACTGTC
>NW_005842670.1:202814-232826 GCF_000455745.1 Alligator sinensis | reverse complement strand
CCTGCTGACATTCCCAGAGCTTGGAGGGGGGCAGTGCTCAGGGAGAGGGACAGCTCCTAAGCTGCAGGAAGGCTTCTCAGACTCTTGCAGGCAGGTTTGATTCCCGCCTCCAACACAACAGGTGAACGTCTGTTGGGTTAGGGAGGGAACTTTAACTCATGGTGCTTTACGTAAAGCGCCATGAGTTAGAGCGGGGGCCTGCATGTCTGTCTGCTCAGCAGGAGCTGTACTGATAGTCTACAGCCTGCCTTAGGCCAGGGGTCTCTTCACTGCTTAGTTCCCATGTGAAGTCTGTAGGTTATGGTTCTCACAGATGCCTTTCAAAGGATGATTACTAAAATCCAGGATTATAATGACCTCCAATAAGAGAACAAAGGGGTCTTCTTTAAGTGATAAGATCTTGAATAAGCAAGTAGAGCAAATGATGCTTAGTAATATAGTGAGGTTTTCCTCTAATAGGATGTGAATTGTCAATTGAAACTGAGTAGTGCTGCCTGAGCACTTGTCAAGAGCAACCAAGTTAATCAACCTGAGTGACTAGAGCATAGTGCTTTTACTTACCAGTATGCGTTACCTTACTGCTATTGACTTTTCCCCAAGATTTTAATCTTTGAAGCTTATGGTATTAAAAACTGGTGAAATTCAGTTAGTAGTTCCCTTGCCTTATCATCTTTGTGTCTCGGGTATTTACATGTGTACTAAGTGCTATTTGAAATATGTGCTACCTGACTAGTGTGGAATACATAGTACCTTCAATTTTATCTGATTAAATGGGAAAAGTGGGAAAAACATTACCAGTTTGTTCATACAACCACTATATTTATCAAGAAAAATGTTTGCTACTGTGACTGTTCTGTTGCATTGATGAGAATGTGCAGGATAGTGTTTGCAGGACTGAACCCTTAGGACTCAGGCAGAAACAATCGTGGATGTAACAATTCACGTTCGTAATAGCTGAAACGCTTCCAAGTGAAACGCACTTAAAATGCTTTAGAAAGGAAACAATTAACCCAGGGGGCACACACATGAACCCTGCCATTCCTGGCTGGAATGCTTCAAAGTGCTGCGACTTCCTCTTGTACCCGCTGGTGGATGCTAGAGGAGGCTATAGCAATCTGCAGCTCTGCTCTTAGTTCCCTCTCCCTACTTTCCTGCTCATGGGAACACAGCAATAGAGTAGAGGGGAGCGTGGAGACAGGTTTGGTTGGAGGAGAGCTTCCAAAATTCTCAAATCTCTCCTCTCCCCCTGGATTTGGGGTAGGAAAGATTGGGGCTGGAGGGTCCAGCTGTGGTGTTGGCATGGCACCAGGGGTCTGGCAGGGATGAGGGAGTTAGAGGTAAGTTTTGTTTCTGCCCCAGCTCTCTACTTCCATGTGCTGTCCTTGTGCACACATAATTGAAAGTGAAATGCTCCCAACTAGTACTTCATTTTAGCAACTTCTGTTCTGGAGCATTTCAAAGGGCTTGTATGTATGTGCAGCCAGACCTCTGAAACATTCCAAATTGTTAGGTGTGTTCACACCCTTAAAACTGCCTTGAAATGCAGCAGTTACTTCAGTTACATGTCTTAGTTGCATAACAGCATCCCCTGTCTCTATAGTGTCTGAACGCAACAGAAATATCTAACATAGTTAAATCTGACAGATTTTCTGGGAGGTAGGAAAAAACTATTAACCCGCTTCTTGGCAGCTGGGGATGTGAGGCTAAGAGAGGTGGACTTGCCACAGGAAGCCTGTAATGGAGCAGGGTCTCCTGTTTCCTTTTGTAGTAACCTATATACTGGAACCATCCTTCTTCTTTTTACATATCCCTGGAAATTTGTGGTCTACATTTTCTGACAAATGTAGTAACATGCTCATGCACATTACTAGGCAGGAGTAAAATGTACAAGCTTAGCACAGAGAAACCAAATCAACATTGCTGGAGGAGTCCTATTTATGTTTCCTGACTCCTTTTTTTATTTTAATTTATTAAGTCAAAGTTACAAATGATTGAGCTGGGCTTTTGGTATGTAACTTCTTTGGGATTCTATGTGCAGGAATCTGAGACTCTAGATTACAAAACTACAATTAGGGTGGAATAACTCCCTGATGCACAGAGACGATTTTCTATTTCCCTCGAACTGAAAAGCGAGTTATCTCCTCTTCTGTTGTTAAAGAATCAGGCACATGATTGCTTTTTGGAATTCTTAAGCCCTGGGAATGTTATACCTACCATGAAAATGCACACTTCTCCAAGAAAAAGTTTGTTCTCCTTGAAATAGGTAACTAGGTCATGCTGAGCTATTTTTTTCAAGGTCTTTTGGAAGATAAAGGATGTGGATAGCATTATGCTTTGATCTATTTTTCAAATCATCCTCCTTATCTTTTAAATAGTAATTGGTCCCTGGGTTGCTTCTTTATCTCTTTATGTTGTGGAAATTTTCCACTACATCAGGCAAAACAGTGTCTTCTTTTTTTTTTAAGCTGTTCCAGGCATTCTACTACTTCCAAACCTCACATGAGCTATTGTAATTGTTTCCTGTGTATACTTCAATACATCTTTCAATAGTGTATTAAAGCTGATCCCATGTACTGAAATAGATGACTTCTCAGATCCATCTGATATGTTTATCCAAGTAGGCTGGCTAGGAACTAACTTGCATGCTTCTGCTGTCTGGCATGACTTCATTGCAACATCAGCATGTGCAATGAAAGGGACAGCAAAACAAAGAATGTGTTAATTTCTTGTCGTCCCCAGTGTGCATCACTGCTGTTCATTATATTTTAGATCTAATTTAAATTATTATCCCCTTGTAGGTATGAGCTTGGGCCTATATCCACAGGAGGCATAGTTTAAATACACAGGTATGAACTCCCAGGAGCCTACCCCTAATCATGGGACTAGAGCAGCGGTTTTCAACCTTTTTTGTACCAGGACCCATTTGTAAACGTCGATGGCTAGTCCTGACCCAGTGTCCCTCACTCCCAACCACCAGCCCCCAGGCTGCCCCCACCACCAGCCCCCAGGCCCCTAGTGTGTGGGGCTGGGGTGGGTATGTGTGGGGTACGGTGGGCCCAAGCAGCCCCTTGCAGGCTGGAACTCTGCCAACCTGCAAGGGAAAAGCTGTGGTTTCCCACATTTTTCTCCTTTAAAAGAGAATCCATTTTTAAAGTTTGTTCGCAACCTTTTCCTATATTCTTGTGACCCACTTTTGGGTTGCAACCTATGGGTTGAGAAACTCTGGAATAGAGGCTTGGTTATGGTGTGGGGCAATAGTGAAGCTCTGCAGTTGTTATGGGAAGACTGCCAGAAAGTAAGCAAGAGGGAAGGAACATTCCTCTAGACTAGTGATGAGGACACACCCCAGGGAGTATTTGCCCCTGCTTACCTTTTCTTTATTGTATATATTTACATATGTGTAAAGGAAGATCAAGTAGCAGGCTTTGTGGTTTAAGACAGCCACTAATTATCTGAGGTTAGGAAGAAACATCCCTTAGAGGCAGATAATTCCATTATAGTATTTCATTCACTTTGAAATACATAATTTTTACTAGTAATTGTAAGACAGGATTTTGGACTAGAAGGATCATTGGTTTGATCTAGCTTCATAATTCTGATGGTCTCCTATCTTACAATTTAAAAATAAATCCACCATCTTTTGACCTAGTCGTCAAGATCCTCCAAAACTTTACAAATTCTTTCAGAACAGTACAACTCTTCTTACCACCAGCTTCCATGTCAGCTTGCACAAATGTTATTGTGAACTTTAATTAGCTTTGACCAGCCTTGTCAAGCATCTGTAATAGTTATATTCAGTTTAACACATGATGTCAAAATGTATAGGAGTGAAAGGAACTGACGTCTGTAGATGAAACTGTTATGAATGCCCAAGTGATTCCATTCAAATTATGATTAACACATCAGTTGTTCTGAATGTTAATGTATCTGTAGTGCACTCTGCAATAGTAGCCTACCAGTGGTCCACAAAATGCAAATAAATTGGTGTAATTTAATTAGAGATATAAGGGGTTTTGTGCCTGGTAGGGTAAAAACCAAGTAGGCCTAGGTCTTGCAAACTCCCTACATAGCTTTTTTATAATTATTTTTATTGGCTTTTTGATCTATTCACAAACTTAAGGAGGTTCAAAATATTTGTAGGATCAAGGGTATAGGAAGTGATAATTTCAGAATGGATGTTCTGATGATCTTGGAAGCTCTCCTTTTAAAAGCTAACTGACAAAAAAGCAGCCACTCCAGCAACCTTCCCCTTCATTTCAATTGAAGTAGGGCTGATCTTGTAAACAAAAACTCACAAGGCTGGGTAATGTCCAAAGCTTGGCCTGCTTTGTCTTTTTTAGCTTTCACCCTTTGTAATCTCTTTGCACAGCCCATGTCATTCTGCATGCTTTGTATTGCTCTTCAAAGCACACATTAAACTGTGCTTTTCTCTAAACAAATAAATGCCAGTAGTATCGGGCTCTGCAGCAACCCTACAATTTCACAAACCAGAGAGCCATGAAGAGAAATAACAACGGGTAAGCAGCCATGTTAGTTTTGGGATTTGGAAAGGTTATAATAATTAAAATGAGAGGATGTGTTTTAAATACAAAGGTTAGACCCTATATTAAAAAACATAGACCCCCAACTCTGCATCTGGATCAGACCTGTTAAGTGGGAAGTTTGGGGTTTTAGCATGTTCAAGATTCAAGAGGCACCAGTCACTCATGGCATAGAGAGGGGATTTAACTAGATCATAGCAGGAGATGTGACTTGGCAGAGTCCTATAAGAACGCGGTGAATCATGAAACTGGTTTTGACTTTACTTTATGACTGTTGTTAAATAATTCTGACTGCATTTAACTTCTCATCAAAGTTTGCAAGGAAACATAACTGTATGAAGGATACTAAAGATTTTATGCCCACTTCATTAAATGAAAATTGGACATCCAAATTTCTTTGTGACTTTCAAAATCCCAGCCAGTTCACATGCTTCGACATTAGGGTGATGGGTGCTAGGGAAATATCCAGGAAGGATGAATGGACAGACAAACACCTCTATCAGGGTAGTCAAACTTCCTAACTGTTCTATCCCCAAACTAAAATCTTGATAACTGAGAGCCACAAGAGACAGCTTTAGAAATGAGTGAACTACAGAATAAATATGCTGCATGCAGCCTGTTCAGATGATTATTTATCATTAAATGACAGCTTAGAATAAATAATAAACCTTGAAGACAATGAGAAATAGAAAAATGATGTACTTATTGAACTACTCAAACAGTTTGCCCACCCTGGCTCTATGCTGAGATGAGTCTGTTCATTTAGGAGACTTCTATGGTTCCCATTACTGTAGTATCTGAATGGCTCACAATCTTTAATGAACTTCCCTTTACAACAATCCTGTGAAACTGGGAAGTACTTTATATCTCCATTTCCTGTCAAGTAAATGGGGAAGTGACTAAGACCAGGATGATTTGTCTAATGTCCCACAGGAAGATTATGGTAGAACAAGGAACCGGACCTACCAGAGACCCCACAAGCTCCCTCGCTACTAGGACGCCCTCCCTCTTATCAGTTTGAACTTCATACTTTAACATGCAAATAATCTGCAGCAAAAAAAAAAGACACAGTGAAAAAGTTTGGGGAACAGGAAGATTATTCTTGGAATAGAAGTGGTGCCACTGACAAAATACTGTACTGTTTTATGTGAGCAGTCATTCATGCTCTATGGTATTCACCATGACTATTATTTTGGTTGGCTAGAATAATTTCACAAAGCTGGTATCCACTGATTGGCAGCAGTAGTCTGTTATCAGGAATTGCCCTGAAGGGCTGTTGATTCATTATTTTCCCAAGAAAAACTGAATAAATTGTTATTTAAAGGTACAGAGTAGATCCGGTACGGATTTGTATCAACATACTAAACAATGACACAACTAGTGGCTCTCCCCCACCTATCAAGCTCTGTTTTGCTTATGCTTTACCTGAGCTTGACAGTTGGCTTGAACAATGTTCTTGTGGTTTGTTATCTTGATTAATACAGAAGAAGTCCAAATAATACCCTGGGAGAAAGGGTGGCTTAAGCAGACAGTGTTGTGCAATTGTGTGTTTGCTTGAAGAGGACATAAGATATGCATGGCAAATGGCATGATCTCAAGTATATTACAGGAAATGTTAGCGGTCAACAGGAGTTTTGCCTAATGACTTAAAGACCTGTCTTAGAATTTAGAGTAGCTAAGAGTAACCATTATTATTAATGAAGAACTAGTACTTAGCTCTGTCCTATAGTGCTGTAACTATCTGTAAAGTTGAATGGATGAGACTGGGCCATGTTCATTCCACATTTCTTTCCATATTGGCCCATTTTGTTTCTCAGTGTCATATGTGTTTTTGCTTTGTTTTGTTCCTTGGCTAGCTGACGTCTAAGATGTTGTAGTTGACCTACAATATATATCTTTCCCACACAATGCATTGCTATAGCAGATTTTTGTTCTGACAAGTGTCTGTCTAGATTGTATAGAAGTTGTTGAGTGGGGGGATCAGGTTGAAGCAAGTGGGGCTTTTAGGAACCTGGGAGGTTAGATTGACACAACGGTACTTAGGTCAGGCCAGTTTGATTTAGAAGCTCCAACTGACACTTACGCAATGTTATCTGTGAATGTTA
This sequence comes from Alligator sinensis, assembly GCF_000455745.1. Lineage (NCBI taxonomy): Eukaryota > Metazoa > Chordata > Crocodylia > Alligatoridae > Alligator > Alligator sinensis. The sequence goes on along the minus strand of NW_005842670.1, from coordinate 226,180 downwards.
CATGGTGATAGCAGGGATCCAGGTTTTCCATTTGCTATGGTAAAATGTGCTAAAACCCGGATTTTCTCCTTTTAAGGGGAAAACTGTGGGAAACTGGGTTTCCCCGTGCAAGCTTGTAGAATTCCAACCTACAAGGGGCTGGGGGGAGTGGGGGGAGGGAGGTCAGGCAGGGGGGTGCCATGTGCATGTGCGCACGTACACATACACATGGCCACAGGCAGCCTGGAGAGCAGCTCCCACAGGTAAGTCAGGGTTGGGGGATTTGAAACCCCCATAGTGAGGTGGGGAGGGAGGGAGTTGGGCAGGGTTGCTGCCCAGCCGGGGAGGTGCAGGGGCTTGGGGCCTGGGGCTGGAAAGCACCCTGCAGGGCCTGGGCAGGGAGTGAGACAGAGCTGTGGGAGGCTTGTTGGGGGCCTGCAGCAGTGGGGTTGGCTCCCTGCCTCTGTGCACACTGCTGGGGCAGCATGTGGGGCATGTGCCCCCAAGATTTGTGTGTGGGGCAGGAGAAGAGTGCCTGCTGCAGGCTCAGGCTCCCTGCCCTGCCACCCTCCCCCCCAGGGCCTCTGGCCCAGCAGGCAGGACCCAGTACAGCAGGGCAGAGCAGGGCCAGGTAGGGAAGCTCAATGCCACCACTGTGAGCCCGCAATGCCATGGCGAGGTGCCCTCTGCCCATCCGGCAGCAGTGGCACAGAGAGCACCTCACCATGATGGCATGGGGCTTGCAGTGGCAGTGCCCAGCCCTGCTCTGCCCTAACACACTGGGCCCCAGGGGAAGGGCAGCAGATCGGGGAGCCTGAGCCTGCAGCGGGCAGCCCACACATGCCCCTGCCCCATGCACAAATCTGGGGGGCATGTATCTCCCATGCCCCACCCCAGGAATATGCACAGTGGCGGGGAGCCAGCCTCCCCCCCACCAGAACACGCAGCAGGCAGCCTGTATCTGCCACCCCACCCGATCTGCTCTGGCCACGCCACCCATGGGGGAGGGGGAGCCGGGCTCCACGCTCCAGGGCTCAGGAGCTGCTGTGGGGGGCAGGGGCTGTGGACCTGGGTCCCTGGCCCTGTAGCCATGGCAGCTGGGGGCCCCTCCAGCAGGGCTGGGGGTAGCTGGGGGCTGCAGGTGGGGAGTGAGGGGCACCAGCAGAGGTGTGGGGTGGTGGGGAGCTGTTGGTTGGGAGTGATGGATTTTGTCGATTTTAATCAAAGAATCTGCAATTTTTAAACAGTGAAAACTAGGATCCCTGATTTATGTGGTCTGCTCAGTTCACTTTTGGATCCACTAACTAACATGATTCCAGCAGCAAAATCTGTTGCTGGCTGATAGTATTACAATTGTGAAATGTGTGAGGTAGCTTTTCCTAGAAAATGTCCAAGGTTGTAAAACTTGACGGTGGTAAAGATAAGGGAAGTACTTGTTACAATAAAACTTTCTTTGGATTCAAGCACAGGAACACCGCTGTTTGTAACAGTTCTACGTTTTTACTGCTGCAGAAAATTTTTACTGCTGCATACACGTTTCTGTATTTGTAAATACAATTATTTGCTTATTTTTCATATAAACAGTAGAATAGACCTTGTTTAAACCTGAAATCTAAATATATACCCCTTGTATAAATTCTGTCTAAGATTTTTTTCCCCAGTTCCCAGCACACAGGAATAAAAGGTATTGATGGTGCCAAATCTATCCTTGTTGTAACTACATTGACTTCGCTGGAATTACACCTGGATGAATATTACCCAGTCTCTGTACATTTTATAAACATGACAGAAAAACTATTTTTGTATAATATTATAACCTAATGTTCTAACCTAACTGCATGTTTAGATTATTTGAATAACACACATCATAAAATCTACAGAACGAAAGTGAGACTATATCCCATCAAAAATTAATTGTAAGTATATCTAATGAATGAGGCAATACTCAGAGACAATTTATTTGTAGTAATTTGGTGGCAAAAATTTGCAGTTGATAATGATGCTAGTAATGACGCACATTAGTATGAGTAATACTTGAAATGAGAAAATTAAATAATACCCCTTTTGTACTAATTGGGTCATTATGAAAATGTCCTTGGAGTCAGCTGTTGAATTAATAGTAATCATTTGATGGATTGTGTTTCTCCTGTGAGAATCGCAGCCTTGCTTTCCCATTAAACAGCAGTTGACGTGTCCTTATATACAGCTGCACTGCGCATCTCCATTTCTCGAGTAACCCATCTATCTGCCTGGCCGTGTAAAAGGGCTTCTCATCTCAGTTGCCTAGCCCTTCACAAACCTTAATGCATTTTTTGCTCAGAACACTTTGGTTAGATAGAGATATAATACCAGCCCTTCACAAATAGGGAACTGAGGTGCTGAGGAGTTCAGTGTTTTGATCCAGGTGTCACAGGTGGTCACTGGAAGCGCTGGTAATTGGCCCCAGACTGTGTATCTCAGTTTGCTGCTGTTGTCACACCACCACCAACCCGTCAAGATAAGGGATCACATGCACTAATGTACTGTGTTATATCTCTGCAACTGCAAAAGTTCTTCTTACCATGCCCTGATGCTAATGAACACGAGGACTTCAATCATTTTGGAATCTCACTCATTTCTTTCACCTGCATAGTGCTTTTATTCCAAATTATGCCAAAGTATGTTACCAATTATAGACCTATAATTTTCAAAATTGCTTCCAAACTTGCTAACATAGATTTTGTGTGGTATGACTTTGTGTCTGCATACATTTGTGCATGCCAACTCTAGTCAGACAAGGTTTTGGGTAAATGTTTTTTATTAGACCAACTAAACCTGCCAACTATAGTAGCATTTGTAGGTGCATGTAGCTCAGTTGTACATGCAGTTACCAGGTTTCCCTGGCCAAAAGGCAAACGCCTATTTAAGGAGTAAAACTGAAAGCTAAAGCAATGCACTTATCCCATATGAAGAAAGGGTGTGCCTAAGGTCTCAACAGGCATCTCTCTCTATACCTGAACACAGTAGAGATGGTGATCTGCAAAGTTAGTGGTTACAACCCGGTGGTACTTGAAGATGGTTATGTGACCCTATAAATGAATAAATGAGTATGAAATAAAACTCCAGTTGTTAGGGGCTACCCTTCCCCTTCCCCCTCTCCTCCTTCCCTCCTCTTCTCCACCCCCATAACATTCTTGGCCTCAAATGGCACCAAATTCTTAATTGTCAACAGAATCCCCTGTGGGTGCACTGTTAAATTCTGATCTGCATCGATAGGAATGGTTTCTTCATAGACAACAAAAATGAGAGCATTTGAGGAGGTAAAAACTCTGAGGGAGCAGAGAAATATGTGTTCACTCAGGGGAGGCCTAAAGGAGTTGTCTTCCTTTGCCAATAGTATTAATACAGAATGTTCCCTTTACAGTACACTGGGCTCATTATGGTTCACCCAGCCCCACCTCTGCGAGCATCTTTCAGGCTGAGTCTTTGTCTTTTCAAAGGCAAGGAACCATCACTGTTCATTCAGCTTTCTCCTAATGCCTTGCCTTGAGTGTCTGATGCCCCCTGCTGCTCTTGCATGCAACTGGGGGGGATACCAAGCTGTAATAGCCTTGAAGCTTTCCTGAGAGGTGCAAATCTTTTTTTCTGTCTTTACCAACACCTTTTTCTTTTTCTGTTTTTACCAACATCTTTTAGTTTGGAGGCTCCCTTTTACAAATCCCTCTAAGTTGTCAAACTTTCAGTGGGAGGAGGCGGCAGAAAAAAATGGGAGATGCAATGATTGTTGATAAGGTTCCCATAACACGAACTATTTAAAACCTTGTGATTTGGCAAAACAGATTAGTCTAGCTAACAGCACAAAAGATGATAAATTGCAGGTCAGAGCATTCATTCTACTAATTTAAAATTGATTAAGCTTTCAGGTAGGGCAGGCAGTCGCAGGTTTGTGCTGCTTTTGTGTTCATGACAATAGTTAATGAGCTGCTGACGTCGCAGAGAGAACTGGAAAAATATTCAGTTTAGAAGCTGTTCAGCCTGTTTGATAGGTGTGGTCTTTTTCTTTTATTATTCGACATTTGCCTGAAATCAAGAGCTGCGTGTTACCCTGAAGTTCTTCTGGATACAGATCCAATTGACTCATTTTAGAGGGAGTTCCATCCCTGACATGAGCACAGGTCAGGTCTATAATAAAAATGTTGTTCCTGCTCCTCATAGCTTCACCAGAATTAAGATTAAGGGAGCTAGCTGCTGAGCACTGGCAATTTAGTCACTCCACATGTTTACCTCAAAGAGATGTTAATTGGGTAGTGTATTCTTCATGGGTTCATCTGAGGAGAGGTAGTAAATGTTCAGCAGCAGATTAACTCTATTTATTCACTAAGCCATGAAGGATGTAACTGGGAGAGCTGTCCTACCACTGCTTGGAGCCCACAGCTGGTTCTATGCAGCCATCATGGCTACACTCTGTAAACCTCTGCAGGAGCCCTGTCTCATCACTTGCAGGAAGACAAGATGCAAGATTGCTGGTGTAGGATTTCATGCTGATAGCACGAAAAGCGGCTTCTCAAGATTTGATTAGCTGGATGGAGACCAGGTTTCCAGTGAATAAACAGCAAATGTGTAGCTACAGGGTGGAGAGAATTGTCTCTGCAGGACTGGAGTATGGGAAGGCCTTGCATTTCCTCTAGCATGTCACCCTTCTGCACCTGGGAGAAAAGTGAGGAAGGCATTAACCAGTAGCATAACTAGAGGTGGGCAAGAGGGGCACCCACCCTGGGCACCAAGCTGGGGGCCCAGAATTTCTCCCCCTCCAAGAAGTATTTCCACAGGTGTGAGCAGTTTCTTGGATAACTAACATCTCTGTACAGTAGCTATGGAGCCAAAAGTGCATTTGACATTGTACAAACCTTTGACATTGGACAAACATTTATCTTGATTTCAATATGGTCCCACATAACATGCTCATAAGTAAGCTCTAATTCTGCTCTCATAAGCTGACTTAATGCACATCATAGATGGAGTCTAACTACTATTTATCTCTTCCATTGATAACTCTGTGGTTGAGAATGGACACTGCTTCCACTCTTAAGGTTCTCTCTTAAGCTTATAGAAGCCCCCACCGAAATCTCTTTGAAAGTCTTGGTCTCTACAGTGTTTACACTGTCTGGCGAATTAGCACACCATCTGTATAATTAGAGTTGAATGTTTTGCTGAGCCACTGAGTGATTACAGTATTATTCTGTAATAGCCTGCGGCTATAGGCTTCAGATCTCCTGATGAATTCTGATTCTCTTCTGTCCATAAACGACTTTCCAATCTGCTTTATGGGAAAGGAGCTTTTTGAAGCTTTGTGAATTTAGGAATTTTGCTCAGTCTTACAGGAAAGATTTTATGTGTTTCCAATAGGCTTGTGTGTATAATAAAGAAAAGAAACCTTTTGTGCTGATTTTACTGAAAACTGATCTCCAAAGATGCTGATAACTACTCATGGAAATCCAGAACATATGATACGATGTTTCCAAGAGAACAGTTGATGGTAAAGTATATTCTTCACATTTATTTTATTCAGACATTATTGAGTTCTGTGCTGTATCTTGATGTCAATATGGTCCCACATGACATTCTCATAAGTAAACTGGGGAAAGAAGGTCTAGATGAAATCACAATTAGGTGGGTGCACAAGTGGTTGCAGCATATCACTCAGAGTAGTTCTCAGTGATTCACTGTCAAACTTGGAGAGTGCAGAGCTCTGTCCTGGACCCAGTTCCATCAATATTTTGATTGATGATTTGGATAATGGTATATAGGATGCACTAAAAGAGTTTGCAGGTGTGTAACAAGGAACCCAAACCCTGTTACTTGGGCACAGTAGAGGGGGAGGCAAAGGAACTGTACCGGGAGCCAAAGTCTCCTATCACTTTAAGACAGTGGTCTCCAACTTTTAAAGTAGGAGATCATCTTTGGCATTTAAAAGCAACCCAAGATCTACCGTGTGCCGCTGCCTTCCCCCCGCTCCCATCAGGTAAGTCTGTGGGGAGGGAAGAGTGGGGGGGGGCAGATCGAGGCAGAGGGAGAAAAATTATTTGGGGGTGCATGTCCCCAGCAGGTAAGTCTCACTTGGCTGAGGCCCCACTCAACTTAACCCTGCTCCTGCCTCTGCAGCACTGTCTCTCACCGTAGGGGCCTTGATCTAGCCCCTGCCCCTCCCCTCCCCTACGGACTGACCTGCTGGGCTGGGGCATGCGCATCCATGCATACGGGCACTCAGCCCCCAATCCCAGCCTGGGATTGACAGAGGAGGCAGTCAGACCCTGTATGCTGCAGGGAGAGGAGCTCCCCAGAGCAGCTGACTGTAGAAAGCAGTGCACAGGGATACCCAAGGTACCCACAAGGGTGAGAGTGTGCCTAGCACTGGGGATTATAGCTTGTGGTAGGTACTGACTGACAGCGGGGAAGAACTTTGTGAAAGCCGTTTGCTTATATTTCTGTTGTACTGGTGTCTACGCTTGTTTGTGTGTGTTAAGAACTGGAGGACTGGAAGTGACTAGGGGTGGAGGAGGCCATGTGCAGGGTACCTGGCAGGTATCCTCTGCTGCGAGGCTGCGACCCAGACTGCTGGGGCCGAAGTCAGTGGATCTAGACTAAGGGACTTCAGCTGAAGGAGAAGGGGCTAAGGCTGAATAGATTGAAGCCCAGACAAGGGTAGGGACCTGAGTGGCCCAGTGTTAGTCTGGGGCAAAAAAGAGAGAGACTCTGAGTGTCAGGGTCGAAGCCCCAAGTCAACCCCACAGAGTAGTAAAGAAAGGACTAGGAAGAGCACCTAAGGCTCACTAGCCTCTGAAGGGCAGCCTCTGCTTTTCACTAACAATACCGAGGCATGGTAGGTGAGACATCAGGAGACGTGACAGGTGGGGCGAGCCATCAAGGGGTGGGGGAGGGGGTACGGCATCCCTAGGGCACATCCAGTCACAAGGTGATACCACACAAGAAGTATGTTGGAGGACAGGGTCAGAATTCAAAACTGTTCTTGATAATTTGGAGAGAGGCCAAAATCAACAAGAATAAATTCAGAATAGACAAGTGCAAGGTGCTGTGCAAAAAAGGAGAAATCAAATAGACAAATACAAAAGAGGGGACAGTGAGCTGGCATGGTGCGACAGAAAAGAATTGGGGGATTATAACAGAGCACAAATTTAAATATGTCATCAATGTGGTGCTGCTGCAAAAAGGCAGCTCTTTTTCTGGGAGGTAGTAAAGAAACTTGTCTCAAGACGCTGGTGGGAGGGTGACAACTGTACTGTTGTACTTGATGTTGCTGAAGGCTCAGCTACAATAATGAATCTGGACTTCAGGCACTCCACTTTAAGCAGGATGTGAGATGAACTGAAAGAATCCAGTAAGAGAGCAACAGGAATGGTAAAAGACTTATAAAACATCTAGAAGGAGAAGTTGGAAGAACTGGATTTGCTGAGTCTAGAAATGAAAATATAAAAGGGTGACATAAGAGGCTGAATATGTAAAAGATTGCTTGTAAGAGGATGGTGATTAATTGCTCTCCACATTTACTTGTGACAACAGAAAGAAGAAATCTACTTAACTTTCAACAAAGATGAAGAAGGAAAGACTTTGGAACTATAACAATTATTAAGCACTGGAACAGGATCCATGGGGAAGTTAATGGAATCCTGTTTGTTAGAGGTTTTTAAGAATAGATTAGATAAATATCTGTCAGGGGTGGTGTAGACATGCTCAATGATTTCATGAGGCCCCTTCCAGCTCTTCATTTTCACAAATTGATTCATTGAATTACCACTGCAGATACCTGCCTGATGAATGAAATTTCCCCCACCTCCCTAAGCATATTCTATTCTATTCTATTTTTGCAGGATCAAACAGGAGACAAATAGGCTGGTAGAAAGTTCATGGGACCTCAGAGCCACAGCTCCTGAATTCTGTGTCTAGTTACACTGATCTTTGAGCCAGTCACTCCACCTCTTTTGCTACTTCACTTTCCTCATCTGCCAAATAGAGTATGAACTGCTCTTCAAGGGTTAATGCAGGGCTATTCAGCTGGTAGCTTGTGGATTAACTTGTAGCCTGTGAGCCCTGTGGCTGCCTTCCCCACTGTCATGCAATGGGTGCAAGCTCAGAGGAGGGGGAGAGTGCAGGCTGTGCACCATCAATGGTGATGCTGTGGGGAGCCACCAGCCACAGGACCTGGGGAGAATCACAGTGGGGCTGTCCCCACAGAGTATGGCCCATTTGGTGTGTGGATTTGGGGGCTGAAGTTGGATGGCCCTGAGTAAAAGGCTACATGAACTATCCTTTCTGAAGCAAGCTGAGCTTTGGATGAAGGATGCTAAATATCTGAAAAGTATTACTGCATTGTTATCAAGAAGACCACATGAGGGATAAACCGTCTTGGTTTAAGTGTAAATATTTATGGTTAGCAACAGGAACAATATCTCTGGAAAAACTGGAGAAAGGCTCATGGATTTATGGTATATATAAAGTTTGCCCTACTTATTCAAATCTCTTTTAAATCATTCTAATAGCAACTGCTCTAGAGCAACAAACACTCCCTTGCAGCTCTATATCAAGGCCAGCATTAAAATGGACAGGCATGTCTGGTTATCAAGGGCCATTAGTAGCAGCTGATGTTTTAATGAAAAATCAAGCCCTGGCTCTTTGTTCCACATCACTTTTTTTGTCCTAAGGAAAAAGCATTATGGAAATAGGTACTATATAATTACTAGTACAAAATGTAGAAATATTAGTTATTCATATTTTTAAATACAGCTGAAGGTTCCTAGCCTATAAATGTAAACATCACCTCAAAACCATAAACCACACACTGTATGCTATATATGCACATCCACCTCAGTCAACATTCTCCTCAAGAGCTTTTCTGAACAGAATGAATAACCTATATTTAAAATATATAGCAAACCTATCGTTAATAATAAGTAAACTTGAGTACGCATAAGGTTTCATAGTTTGTAGCATATCCCTGCCATTTTGCTTATAAAAGAGAAGTCTCTACAATGGGTAACTTATTATAGAGGCTTCTTCTTTCTGTGGTTCACAAAAGTATTACTACAAGCCCCAGTGAAGAGATCTGGGTATATTTGTAATTGCCATAACAATAAAGGCAGCATCCTTAAACCGGAAGTAATGGCTCATCCCTTCAGCACCAGAGAATGGAGGGAATAATCTGTTATTTCAACCCTCATGTCTCTCACCTGTCCTTGATGGTTTAGGTGGGATGAAATGAGGAGAAGTCACAAGTAAAGTCCTGGAAGCAAAGGGTAAATGTTATGCAGGAAACTTCTCTGTCTTTCTAGCAAACATTGTCTCCTCCATAGAAGATCTTGTAGCCCAATCCTGAAAGCAGTGATAAAAAGTAGGGGATGAAAATGAGATGTAGATATAATGCTGCTTGGAAAGCATTATCTGTCTGTGCTCTTTGCCACAGATGGGTCCAGAGGTTGTAGGCTGACAGCCAGACTGTATGAGGTAGTGTGTGGGAAGGGAGCAGAGCGTTTGTGTCTATGATTGCACAAGAAGTTCTGGCTTCTTTTCCCCTGCCCCTTACTCACTGGTCCTGCCACAGCTCCACTCCCCAACCCCAACCGGCTGGTGGTGCAGAAGATAGAATGCAGCTCCGTGCAATGACTTGGGTTCATTTTGTTCTCCTTTGTGCATTTCTGTTTTTTGGGAATATACATCCCATGAAAAGCAGACTAGGAAAAGAGTTATTAGACCAGCCAGGCTTTTTTCCATCAGCTAATAGAGGGTTGCTCCCAGCAATATGTTCTGGAGTACTTTGTTCAGTGGAGTTTTAAATTACAGTGTTAATGTGTCTTCTACCACTTCCTGTGGGAGACTGTGATGCATTAGGTCCATTAGCACTATTAGGGATTCCACACAGCAGAGCATTTGAAAAGTATTCACCTGAAAGGCAGTATGCTGACAGCAGAGAAAGCTTCTCTGTTACCTCCAAATTCCAGTGGGAAATGTGTTTTAGTAAATGTGAATGACAGCAAGTGATAATGATCCTGGAGAAGATTGCCCTGTGCCCTTGGTAATGGAATGTCTACAGCAAAATGGAAATGAGAAATAACTTCACTAAATCTATTTTCCAGAGTTTGTTTTGTAGATGAGTTATGCAGGATAGTTTCACTGGCCAAAGCAGAAAACTTAAGTCAAAGCATTGCTTGAGCTAATAATGCTGCTGTGCATAAAATCAGATTTAAGATACAGGTGCTGATGATTCAGATTCAATGTATTGACTTCAGAGGGAGCAAAATTAGGTCCTTTACAAGTGGCCAGGTTGTGAATAGCCCTGACTCAGGTGCACAGGGAAAAGAGGGTACAAAGAGTTTCTGTTTGTATGGCCTGTGCATGAACCTCTCAGACTTGTTTAGCTTTACAAATCAAAAGTCTTCACTCTCAAGCACAAAGAAATTGTGGAAAAGTAAAGGTGAGAAATGTTGAAGGATATAAGCAGGTAAAAGCTGTGCCTTTGTTCCATTGTTTGCTTGCTTTCTGCCTTTAAAATGAACTAATAGATCCACCTTTCTTTTACCCGCTGTGGGGGAAATTCTGCGTTGCTGAAGTCAGTGGTAGCTAGACCAGAGCCAATAACACAAAGTGACTTGAAAATTCAACTACCTTGTTTGCCACTAGAGGCTGCTATAATAATATTTAGCTATTTACATTTTCAATAAGTTGTTCAAATATTATCCAGATTGAACAAAAATATACATTGCTGCAGCTTTAGCACATGGCTTTTAGCACTCTCTCCCCAGTTATGACAGTAACATGCATCCTGTTTGGAGGAAGGTGCTGTGTACTGCAGAAGTGAGGAGTTCTAACCTGAGCTGAATTCCAACCAGGCTTCTACCTGCAGAGCCAAGGACATGGAAGTAAATCTCTCAAGAGCTAGGCTTTCACTTCTGCCCTAGGTTTTACTCTAAACTTCCCTGGAAGGAAGGCAGTTGGTGAATTCTCATAAAAGATAAGGCACGCTGGCAGTGCTGTAAACTGGCCAGTGCTCAGTAACTGACTTCCAGGTTCAGAGTCTGCAAGCTCTTTACTATTCTGCTGCTAAGCTCACACTGTCTCATAGAGGACAGGCAGTTTGAGAGAAATAAATTCAGAAACTCTCTTTACAGGCAGGGACTGCCAACTTACACTACGATGCGTGTGTTCCCTGGCTTTGGACTGCTAGTTTGTGCTTGCTAAACTTAGACCCAAGTAGAGCCCTCTTTTAGACTGGGGGGATCATGTTCTGTCCTGGTGTGATAGAACTGAGGAATGTTTGCAGTAGCTGTGCTAAAATAGCAATCCACCTGCAATGCATTTGCTACACCCTGCAATCCACCTGCAATGCAATGCAATGCATTTGCTACACCTTGCACAGAAGGGACTGAGCTTCTGAGAAGGGGCAGAGGGGTAGCTCTCCATGTGAGGGAGCAGTACACCTCTCGGGAGGCTGACATTGGCTCCAAAGATAAGCAGCTTGACCCCCTCTGGGTCACGTGGGGCCGTGGCCTTGTAGCCATGGCAGCTGGGGGCCCCTCCAGCAGGGCTGGGGGTAGCTGGGGGCTGCAGGTGGGGAGTGAGGGGCACCAGCAGAGGTGTGGGGTGGTGGGGAGCTGTTGGTTGGGAGTGATGGATTTTGTCGATTTTAATCAAAGAATCTGCAATTTTTAAACAGTGAAAACTAGGATCCCTGATTTATGTGGTCTGCTCAGTTCACTTTTGGATCCACTAACTAACATGATTCCAGCAGCAAAATCTGTTGCTGGCTGATAGTATTACAATTGTGAAATGTGTGAGGTAGCTTTTCCTAGAAAATGTCCAAGGTTGTAAAACTTGACGGTGGTAAAGATAAGGGAAGTACTTGTTACAATAAAACTTTCTTTGGATTCAAGCACAGGAACACCGCTGTTTGTAACAGTTCTACGTTTTTACTGCTGCAGAAAATTTTTACTGCTGCATACACGTTTCTGTATTTGTAAATACAATTATTTGCTTATTTTTCATATAAACAGTAGAATAGACCTTGTTTAAACCTGAAATCTAAATATATACCCCTTGTATAAATTCTGTCTAAGATTTTTTTCCCCAGTTCCCAGCACACAGGAATAAAAGGTATTGATGGTGCCAAATCTATCCTTGTTGTAACTACATTGACTTCGCTGGAATTACACCTGGATGAATATTACCCAGTCTCTGTACATTTTATAAACATGACAGAAAAACTATTTTTGTATAATATTATAACCTAATGTTCTAACCTAACTGCATGTTTAGATTATTTGAATAACACACATCATAAAATCTACAGAACGAAAGTGAGACTATATCCCATCAAAAATTAATTGTAAGTATATCTAATGAATGAGGCAATACTCAGAGACAATTTATTTGTAGTAATTTGGTGGCAAAAATTTGCAGTTGATAATGATGCTAGTAATGACGCACATTAGTATGAGTAATACTTGAAATGAGAAAATTAAATAATACCCCTTTTGTACTAATTGGGTCATTATGAAAATGTCCTTGGAGTCAGCTGTTGAATTAATAGTAATCATTTGATGGATTGTGTTTCTCCTGTGAGAATCGCAGCCTTGCTTTCCCATTAAACAGCAGTTGACGTGTCCTTATATACAGCTGCACTGCGCATCTCCATTTCTCGAGTAACCCATCTATCTGCCTGGCCGTGTAAAAGGGCTTCTCATCTCAGTTGCCTAGCCCTTCACAAACCTTAATGCATTTTTTGCTCAGAACACTTTGGTTAGATAGAGATATAATACCAGCCCTTCACAAATAGGGAACTGAGGTGCTGAGGAGTTCAGTGTTTTGATCCAGGTGTCACAGGTGGTCACTGGAAGCGCTGGTAATTGGCCCCAGACTGTGTATCTCAGTTTGCTGCTGTTGTCACACCACCACCAACCCGTCAAGATAAGGGATCACATGCACTAATGTACTGTGTTATATCTCTGCAACTGCAAAAGTTCTTCTTACCATGCCCTGATGCTAATGAACACGAGGACTTCAATCATTTTGGAATCTCACTCATTTCTTTCACCTGCATAGTGCTTTTATTCCAAATTATGCCAAAGTATGTTACCAATTATAGACCTATAATTTTCAAAATTGCTTCCAAACTTGCTAACATAGATTTTGTGTGGTATGACTTTGTGTCTGCATACATTTGTGCATGCCAACTCTAGTCAGACAAGGTTTTGGGTAAATGTTTTTTATTAGACCAACTAAACCTGCCAACTATAGTAGCATTTGTAGGTGCATGTAGCTCAGTTGTACATGCAGTTACCAGGTTTCCCTGGCCAAAAGGCAAACGCCTATTTAAGGAGTAAAACTGAAAGCTAAAGCAATGCACTTATCCCATATGAAGAAAGGGTGTGCCTAAGGTCTCAACAGGCATCTCTCTCTATACCTGAACACAGTAGAGATGGTGATCTGCAAAGTTAGTGGTTACAACCCGGTGGTACTTGAAGATGGTTATGTGACCCTATAAATGAATAAATGAGTATGAAATAAAACTCCAGTTGTTAGGGGCTACCCTTCCCCTTCCCCCTCTCCTCCTTCCCTCCTCTTCTCCACCCCCATAACATTCTTGGCCTCAAATGGCACCAAATTCTTAATTGTCAACAGAATCCCCTGTGGGTGCACTGTTAAATTCTGATCTGCATCGATAGGAATGGTTTCTTCATAGACAACAAAAATGAGAGCATTTGAGGAGGTAAAAACTCTGAGGGAGCAGAGAAATATGTGTTCACTCAGGGGAGGCCTAAAGGAGTTGTCTTCCTTTGCCAATAGTATTAATACAGAATGTTCCCTTTACAGTACACTGGGCTCATTATGGTTCACCCAGCCCCACCTCTGCGAGCATCTTTCAGGCTGAGTCTTTGTCTTTTCAAAGGCAAGGAACCATCACTGTTCATTCAGCTTTCTCCTAATGCCTTGCCTTGAGTGTCTGATGCCCCCTGCTGCTCTTGCATGCAACTGGGGGGGATACCAAGCTGTAATAGCCTTGAAGCTTTCCTGAGAGGTGCAAATCTTTTTTTCTGTCTTTACCAACACCTTTTTCTTTTTCTGTTTTTACCAACATCTTTTAGTTTGGAGGCTCCCTTTTACAAATCCCTCTAAGTTGTCAAACTTTCAGTGGGAGGAGGCGGCAGAAAAAAATGGGAGATGCAATGATTGTTGATAAGGTTCCCATAACACGAACTATTTAAAACCTTGTGATTTGGCAAAACAGATTAGTCTAGCTAACAGCACAAAAGATGATAAATTGCAGGTCAGAGCATTCATTCTACTAATTTAAAATTGATTAAGCTTTCAGGTAGGGCAGGCAGTCGCAGGTTTGTGCTGCTTTTGTGTTCATGACAATAGTTAATGAGCTGCTGACGTCGCAGAGAGAACTGGAAAAATATTCAGTTTAGAAGCTGTTCAGCCTGTTTGATAGGTGTGGTCTTTTTCTTTTATTATTCGACATTTGCCTGAAATCAAGAGCTGCGTGTTACCCTGAAGTTCTTCTGGATACAGATCCAATTGACTCATTTTAGAGGGAGTTCCATCCCTGACATGAGCACAGGTCAGGTCTATAATAAAAATGTTGTTCCTGCTCCTCATAGCTTCACCAGAATTAAGATTAAGGGAGCTAGCTGCTGAGCACTGGCAATTTAGTCACTCCACATGTTTACCTCAAAGAGATGTTAATTGGGTAGTGTATTCTTCATGGGTTCATCTGAGGAGAGGTAGTAAATGTTCAGCAGCAGATTAACTCTATTTATTCACTAAGCCATGAAGGATGTAACTGGGAGAGCTGTCCTACCACTGCTTGGAGCCCACAGCTGGTTCTATGCAGCCATCATGGCTACACTCTGTAAACCTCTGCAGGAGCCCTGTCTCATCACTTGCAGGAAGACAAGATGCAAGATTGCTGGTGTAGGATTTCATGCTGATAGCACGAAAAGCGGCTTCTCAAGATTTGATTAGCTGGATGGAGACCAGGTTTCCAGTGAATAAACAGCAAATGTGTAGCTACAGGGTGGAGAGAATTGTCTCTGCAGGACTGGAGTATGGGAAGGCCTTGCATTTCCTCTAGCATGTCACCCTTCTGCACCTGGGAGAAAAGTGAGGAAGGCATTAACCAGTAGCATAACTAGAGGTGGGCAAGAGGGGCACCCACCCTGGGCACCAAGCTGGGGGCCCAGAATTTCTCCCCCTCCAAGAAGTATTTCCACAGGTGTGAGCAGTTTCTTGGATAACTAACATCTCTGTACAGTAGCTATGGAGCCAAAAGTGCATTTGACATTGTACAAACCTTTGACATTGGACAAACATTTATCTTGATTTCAATATGGTCCCACATAACATGCTCATAAGTAAGCTCTAATTCTGCTCTCATAAGCTGACTTAATGCACATCATAGATGGAGTCTAACTACTATTTATCTCTTCCATTGATAACTCTGTGGTTGAGAATGGACACTGCTTCCACTCTTAAGGTTCTCTCTTAAGCTTATAGAAGCCCCCACCGAAATCTCTTTGAAAGTCTTGGTCTCTACAGTGTTTACACTGTCTGGCGAATTAGCACACCATCTGTATAATTAGAGTTGAATGTTTTGCTGAGCCACTGAGTGATTACAGTATTATTCTGTAATAGCCTGCGGCTATAGGCTTCAGATCTCCTGATGAATTCTGATTCTCTTCTGTCCATAAACGACTTTCCAATCTGCTTTATGGGAAAGGAGCTTTTTGAAGCTTTGTGAATTTAGGAATTTTGCTCAGTCTTACAGGAAAGATTTTATGTGTTTCCAATAGGCTTGTGTGTATAATAAAGAAAAGAAACCTTTTGTGCTGATTTTACTGAAAACTGATCTCCAAAGATGCTGATAACTACTCATGGAAATCCAGAACATATGATACGATGTTTCCAAGAGAACAGTTGATGGTAAAGTATATTCTTCACATTTATTTTATTCAGACATTATTGAGTTCTGTGCTGTATCTTGATGTCAATATGGTCCCACATGACATTCTCATAAGTAAACTGGGGAAAGAAGGTCTAGATGAAATCACAATTAGGTGGGTGCACAAGTGGTTGCAGCATATCACTCAGAGTAGTTCTCAGTGATTCACTGTCAAACTTGGAGAGTGCAGAGCTCTGTCCTGGACCCAGTTCCATCAATATTTTGATTGATGATTTGGATAATGGTATATAGGATGCACTAAAAGAGTTTGCAGGTGTGTAACAAGGAACCCAAACCCTGTTACTTGGGCACAGTAGAGGGGGAGGCAAAGGAACTGTACCGGGAGCCAAAGTCTCCTATCACTTTAAGACAGTGGTCTCCAACTTTTAAAGTAGGAGATCATCTTTGGCATTTAAAAGCAACCCAAGATCTACCGTGTGCCGCTGCCTTCCCCCCGCTCCCATCAGGTAAGTCTGTGGGGAGGGAAGAGTGGGGGGGGGCAGATCGAGGCAGAGGGAGAAAAATTATTTGGGGGTGCATGTCCCCAGCAGGTAAGTCTCACTTGGCTGAGGCCCCACTCAACTTAACCCTGCTCCTGCCTCTGCAGCACTGTCTCTCACCGTAGGGGCCTTGATCTAGCCCCTGCCCCTCCCCTCCCCTACGGACTGACCTGCTGGGCTGGGGCATGCGCATCCATGCATACGGGCACTCAGCCCCCAATCCCAGCCTGGGATTGACAGAGGAGGCAGTCAGACCCTGTATGCTGCAGGGAGAGGAGCTCCCCAGAGCAGCTGACTGTAGAAAGCAGTGCACAGGGATCCCCAAGGTATCCACAAGGGTGAGAGTGTGCCTAGCACTGGGGATTATAGCTTGTGGTAGGTACTGACTGACAGCGGGGAAGAACTTTGTGAAAGCCGTTTGCTTATATTTCTGTTGTACTGGTGTCTACGCTTGTTTGTGTGTGTTAAGAACTGGAGGACTGGAAGTGACTAGGGGTGGAGGAGGCCATGTACAGGGATCCCCAAGGTATCCACAAGGGTGAGAGTGTGCCTAGCACTGGGGATTATAGCTTGTGGTAGGTACTGACTGACAGCGGGGAAGAACTTTGTGAAAGCCGTTTGCTTATATTTCTGTTGTACTGGTGTCTACGCTTGTTTGTGTGTGTTAAGAACTGGAGGACTGGAAGTGACTAGGGGTGGAGGAGGCCATGTGCAGGGTACCTGGCAGGTATCCTCTGCTGCGAGGCTGCGACCCAGACTGCTGGGGCCGAAGTCAGTGGATCTAGACTAAGGGACTTCAGCTGAAGGAGAAGGGGCTAAGGCTGAATAGATTGAAGCCCAGACAAGGGTAGGGACCTGAGTGGCCCAGTGTTAGTCTGGGGCAAAAAAGAGAGAGACTCTGAGTGTCAGGGTCGAAGCCCCAAGTCAACCCCACAGAGTAGTAAAGAAAGGACTAGGAAGAGCACCTAAGGCTCACTAGCCTCTGAAGGGCAGCCTCTGCTTTTCACTAACAATACCGAGGCATGGTAGGTGAGACATCAGGAGACGTGACAGGTGGGAGCAAAGGCTGGACAGGACTAAGGCAGCCATCAAGGTGTGGGGGAGGGGGTACGGCAGCCCTAGGGCACATCCAGTCACAAGGTGATACCACACAAGAAGTATTTTGGAGGACAGGGTCAGAATTCAAAACTGTTCTTGATAATTTGGAGAGAGGCCAAAATCAACAAGAATAAATTCAGAATAGACAAGTGCAAGGTGCTGTGCAAAAAAGGAGAAATCAAATAGACAAATACAAAAGAGGGGACAGTGAGCTGGCATGGTGCGACAGAAAAGAATTGGGGGATTATAACAGAGCACAAATTTAAATATGTCATCAATGTGGTGCTGCTGCAAAAAGGCAGCTCTTTTTCTGGGAGGTAGTAAAGAAACTTGTCTCAAGACGCTGGTGGGAGGGTGACAACTGTACTGTTGTACTTGATGTTGCTGAAGGCTCAGCTACAATAATGAATCTGGACTTCAGGCACTCCACTTTAAGCAGGATGTGAGATGAACTGAAAGAATCCAGTAAGAGAGCAACAGGAATGGTAAAAGACTTATAAAACATCTAGAAGGAGAAGTTGGAAGAACTGGATTTGCTGAGTCTAGAAATGAAAATATAAAAGGGTGACATAAGAGGCTGAATATGTAAAAGATTGCTTGTAAGAGGATGGTGATTAATTGCTCTCCACATTTACTTGTGACAACAGAAAGAAGAAATCTACTTAACTTTCAACAAAGATGAAGAAGGAAAGACTTTGGAACTATAACAATTATTAAGCACTGGAACAGGATCCATGGGGAAGTTAATGGAATCCTGTTTGTTAGAGGTTTTTAAGAATAGATTAGATAAATATCTGTCAGGGGTGGTGTAGACATGCTCAATGATTTCATGAGGCCCCTTCCAGCTCTTCATTTTCACAAATTGATTCATTGAATTACCACTGCAGATACCTGCCTGATGAATGAAATTTCCCCCACCTCCCTAAGCATATTCTATTCTATTCTATTTTTGCAGGATCAAACAGGAGACAAATAGGCTGGTAGAAAGTTCATGGGACCTCAGAGCCACAGCTCCTGAATTCTGTGTCTAGTTACACTGATCTTTGAGCCAGTCACTCCACCTCTTTTGCTACTTCACTTTCCTCATCTGCCAAATAGAGTATGAACTGCTCTTCAAGGGTTAATGCAGGGCTATTCAGCTGGTAGCTTGTGGATTAACTTGTAGCCTGTGAGCCCTGTGGCTGCCTTCCCCACTGTCATGCAATGGGTGCAAGCTCAGAGGAGGGGGAGAGTGCAGGCTGTGCACCATCAATGGTGATGCTGTGGGGAGCCACCAGCCACAGGACCTGGGGAGAATCACAGTGGGGCTGTCCCCACAGAGTATGGCCCATTTGGTGTGTGGATTTGGGGGCTGAAGTTGGATGGCCCTGAGTAAAAGGCTACATGAACTATCCTTTCTGAAGCAAGCTGAGCTTTGGATGAAGGATGCTAAATATCTGAAAAGTATTACTGCATTGTTATCAAGAAGACCACATGAGGGATAAACCGTCTTGGTTTAAGTGTAAATATTTATGGTTAGCAACAGGAACAATATCTCTGGAAAAACTGGAGAAAGGCTCATGGATTTATGGTATATATAAAGTTTGCCCTACTTATTCAAATCTCTTTTAAATCATTCTAATAGCAACTGCTCTAGAGCAACAAACACTCCCTTGCAGCTCTATATCAAGGCCAGCATTAAAATGGACAGGCATGTCTGGTTATCAAGGGCCATTAGTAGCAGCTGATGTTTTAATGAAAAATCAAGCCCTGGCTCTTTGTTCCACATCACTTTTTTTGTCCTAAGGAAAAAGCATTATGGAAATAGGTACTATATAATTACTAGTACAAAATGTAGAAATATTAGTTATTCATATTTTTAAATACAGCTGAAGGTTCCTAGCCTATAAATGTAAACATCACCTCAAAACCATAAACCACACACTGTATGCTATATATGCACATCCACCTCAGTCAACATTCTCCTCAAGAGCTTTTCTGAACAGAATGAATAACCTATATTTAAAATATATAGCAAACCTATCGTTAATAATAAGTAAACTTGAGTACGCATAAGGTTTCATAGTTTGTAGCATATCCCTGCCATTTTGCTTATAAAAGAGAAGTCTCTACAATGGGTAACTTATTATAGAGGCTTCTTCTTTCTGTGGTTCACAAAAGTATTACTACAAGCCCCAGTGAAGAGATCTGGGTATATTTGTAATTGCCATAACAATAAAGGCAGCATCCTTAAACCGGAAGTAATGGCTCATCCCTTCAGCACCAGAGAATGGAGGGAATAATCTGTTATTTCAACCCTCATGTCTCTCACCTGTCCTTGATGGTTTAGGTGGGATGAAATGAGGAGAAGTCACAAGTAAAGTCCTGGAAGCAAAGGGTAAATGTTATGCAGGAAACTTCTCTGTCTTTCTAGCAAACATTGTCTCCTCCATAGAAGATCTTGTAGCCCAATCCTGAAAGCAGTGATAAAAAGTAGGGGATGAAAATGAGATGTAGATATAATGCTGCTTGGAAAGCATTATCTGTCTGTGCTCTTTGCCACAGATGGGTCCAGAGGTTGTAGGCTGACAGCCAGACTGTATGAGGTAGTGTGTGGGAAGGGAGCAGAGCGTTTGTGTCTATGATTGCACAAGAAGTTCTGGCTTCTTTTCCCCTGCCCCTTACTCACTGGTCCTGCCACAGCTCCACTCCCCAACCCCAACCGGCTGGTGGTGCAGAAGATAGAATGCAGCTCCGTGCAATGACTTGGGTTCATTTTGTTCTCCTTTGTGCATTTCTGTTTTTTGGGAATATACATCCCATGAAAAGCAGACTAGGAAAAGAGTTATTAGACCAGCCAGGCTTTTTTCCATCAGCTAATAGAGGGTTGCTCCCAGCAATATGTTCTGGAGTACTTTGTTCAGTGGAGTTTTAAATTACAGTGTTAATGTGTCTTCTACCACTTCCTGTGGGAGACTGTGATGCATTAGGTCCATTAGCACTATTAGGGATTCCACACAGCAGAGCATTTGAAAAGTATTCACCTGAAAGGCAGTATGCTGACAGCAGAGAAAGCTTCTCTGTTACCTCCAAATTCCAGTGGGAAATGTGTTTTAGTAAATGTGAATGACAGCAAGTGATAATGATCCTGGAGAAGATTGCCCTGTGCCCTTGGTAATGGAATGTCTACAGCAAAATGGAAATGAGAAATAACTTCACTAAATCTATTTTCCAGAGTTTGTTTTGTAGATGAGTTATGCAGGATAGTTTCACTGGCCAAAGCAGAAAACTTAAGTCAAAGCATTGCTTGAGCTAATAATGCTGCTGTGCATAAAATCAGATTTAAGATACAGGTGCTGATGATTCAGATTCAATGTATTGACTTCAGAGGGAGCAAAATTAGGTCCTTTACAAGTGGCCAGGTTGTGAATAGCCCTGACTCAGGTGCACAGGGAAAAGAGGGTACAAAGAGTTTCTGTTTGTATGGCCTGTGCATGAACCTCTCAGACTTGTTTAGCTTTACAAATCAAAAGTCTTCACTCTCAAGCACAAAGAAATTGTGGAAAAGTAAAGGTGAGAAATGTTGAAGGATATAAGCAGGTAAAAGCTGTGCCTTTGTTCCATTGTTTGCTTGCTTTCTGCCTTTAAAATGAACTAATAGATCCACCTTTCTTTTACCCGCTGTGGGGGAAATTCTGCGTTGCTGAAGTCAGTGGTAGCTAGACCAGAGCCAATAACACAAAGTGACTTGAAAATTCAACTACCTTGTTTGCCACTAGAGGCTGCTATAATAATATTTAGCTATTTACATTTTCAATAAGTTGTTCAAATATTATCCAGATTGAACAAAAATATACATTGCTGCAGCTTTAGCACATGGCTTTTAGCACTCTCTCCCCAGTTATGACAGTAACATGCATCCTGTTTGGAGGAAGGTGCTGTGTACTGCAGAAGTGAGGAGTTCTAACCTGAGCTGAATTCCAACCAGGCTTCTACCTGCAGAGCCAAGGACATGGAAGTAAATCTCTCAAGAGCTAGGCTTTCACTTCTGCCCTAGGTTTTACTCTAAACTTCCCTGGAAGGAAGGCAGTTGGTGAATTCTCATAAAAGATAAGGCACGCTGGCAGTGCTGTAAACTGGCCAGTGCTCAGTAACTGACTTCCAGGTTCAGAGTCTGCAAGCTCTTTACTATTCTGCTGCTAAGCTCACACTGTCTCATAGAGGACAGGCAGTTTGAGAGAAATAAATTCAGAAACTCTCTTTACAGGCAGGGACTGCCAACTTACACTACGATGCGTGTGTTCCCTGGCTTTGGACTACTAGTTTGTGCTTGCTAAACTTAGACCCAAGTAGAGCCCTCTTTTAGACTGGGGGGATCATGTTCTGTCCTGGTGTGATAGAACTGAGGAATGTTTGCAGTAGCTGTGCTAAAATAGCAATCCACCTGCAATGCATTTGCTACACCCTGCAATCCACCTGCAATGCAATGCAATGCATTTGCTACACCTTGCACAGAAGGGACTGAGCTTCTGAGAAGGGGCAGAGGGGTAGCTCTCCATGTGAGGGAGCAGTACACCTCTCGGGAGGCTGACATTGGCTCCAAAGATAAGCAGCTTGACCCCCTCTGGGTCAAACTGGGGGGGTAGGGGGGTGAGGTGAGAGAGACCTAACTGTGGGCATTTACTACAGGCCACCAAACCAAGGGGAGGAGCACGATCTGGAGTTCTCTCAAGAACTGACAGAGGCCGTGTGTGCAAGGGACTTGGTTGTCATGGGTGACTTCAATTACCTGAACATAGATTGGGAGGAACACATGGCTAGGTCGGATTGGTCTAGGTCAGATGTAGCTTCTTAACTGTAATCGAGGAGCTTTTTCTGACCCAGGAAGTGCAAGGACCAACCAGAGGTACCACTCTCCTAGATTTGGTCTTGGCCAAAGGAGATGATCTGGTATGTGGCTTGAACATTGAGGGTAGCCTGGGTAACAGCGACCATGACCATGTGGACACCATGTGGACCATGACCATGTGGACCACCAAACCATGTGGCACCCACAAGGACAGCCCAGCCTGAAGAAGGAGAACATTGAGAACCTGCAAGCCATGGGGCGGCCAGCACTACAGCACAGGTAAGCAACGAGAAGGTAAGAAATAAGGGGCCCCTTGGGATTCGGAGCTGGGGGGCAGCAAAGGCACCAGTCGCAGGGCTCAAGTGCCTATATACTAATGCTAGGAGCATGGGGAACAAGCAGGATGAACTAGCGCTCCTGCTAGCACAAAACACCTATGACTTAGTAGGGCTAACGGAAACCTGGTGGGATTTGTCCCACGACTGGGCGGTACATATTGAGGGTTATAGATTGTACAGAAAGGACAGGGTGGGGAAAAAAGGGGGAGGGGTTGCGCTCTATGTCAATGAGCAATATACATCAACCCTCATCAAGAAGGAATCAAAGGATGAGGAAGTAGAAGAATTGTGGGTTAGGCTACATGGGGGGCAAGGAGAAAGGGATTTGGTGGTAGGGGTCTGCTACAGACCCCCACACCAAGAGGAAGAAATAGATTTGGGGCTCCTGAGGCAGCTCTCGGAGACCATAAAAGCTAAAGAGGCGGTAGTCATGGGGGACCTAAACTACCCAGACATCTGCTGGGAGACGCAGACGGCAAAGTCCCACCGTTCATGCAGGTTTCTAACCTGTGTACAGGACCTCCACCTGACACAGGAGGTACACGGTCCCACTAGGGGGAATGCCATACTGGATCTGGTATTGGCAACGGGGGATGACATGGTAGGGGACCTCCAGATCGGTAGCCATCTGGGGG